>NC_057796.1:247756719-247909269 GCF_018294505.1 Triticum aestivum
TGGGCCCCCTGGCAGGTCTCCAATGCCTATCTTCTGCTATATGATGTCTCTTGACTTGGAAAAAATCATAAGAAAGCTTTTGGGATGAAGCGCCGCCGTCTCGAGGAAGAACCTGGGCAGAAGCAATCTAGTGCTCCGGCATAGCTGTTCTGCTGGGGAAACTTCCCTCCGGGAGGGGGAAATCGAAGCCATCGTCATCACCAACGATCCTCTCATCGAGAGGGGGTCAATCTCCGTCACCATCTTCACCAGCACCATCTCCTCTCAAACCTTAGTTCATATCTTGTATTCAATCTTGGTCCCAAAACCTCAGATTGGTACCTGTGGGTTGCTAGTTGTGTTGATTACTCCTTGTAGTTGATGCTAGTTGGTTTATTCGGTGGAAGATCGTATGTTCAGAGCCTTAATGATATTTAATACCCCTCGGATCTTGAACATGAACATGCTTTGTGAGTAGTTACGTTTGTTCCTGAGGACATGGGAGAAGTCTTCTTATAAGTAATCATGTGAATTTGGTATTTGTTCGATATTTTCATGAGATGTATGTCGTCTTTCCTCTAGTGGTGTGTGCACCCCGACTCAGAGCAACCGGTTTACCTTGCATTGCCAGCCCAGAGATCAAGTCTTCTGGCAATACACAACAACATGGTACAGAAACAACTGCTTTATTGATGCTAGCGGAATACATAAGTTTGATATTACATCGAGATACGAGGCCAAGCGGCACACACGATGCTGCTGGAAAGTATGTACATTATTTAATGAACATGGCGAGGGCCTCGATCACACGAACTACGTGGCAGCGGAAGAACGATGAAGTGGAACTCCATAGCACAGGGACACCAATGTGGACACGGCCTAGACGCGAGATGCGCTCCGATGCGAACCGACTTGCCTGAAAGCTGGCATGACACGCCAGGTCAGTACATTGAATGTACTTGCAAGCTCACAATAAACATAAGCACGATGACAGACAATATCATGATAATTAATCAAGTTAATGCAAAGCAAGAACTACTAAAATGCAATGCAACCAATACGCGCACCGAGTCTCACAGACTCGCTTACCAGACGGTTACCTCGTAACCAAACGGTGACCATGCCGGGGTCACATCTGCAACCAAACACTCCCGAACAACTCAAGAGTTCACGAATCACCACGACACACAATGCATCACAACAATTATTTAGTTTGCAAGATTAATTATAAAAGTTGATCCATGGTGTGACTTACTTCCGAGCTATGCCCATAACCGAGGACGCGGCTATCGATAGATTAAATACACTCTGCAGAGGTAGCGCACTTTACCCACACTATGGAACCCTGGCCTCGCATTCCCATTCGGGTGGACCAAATCGTTCCGACGAAACCCTCCCTTTGTCATGGCACTCTCCCGGCCACTCCGACCAACTCCCTCTTAGGGCTAGGTCTTGGATGGCCCCGTGCCTACCAAAGGCACCAACGACCACCGTCATGGCAAAACGGTCCCAAACGGGGACAGGGTACCATAAAAGAAAAAACAAGCACACAAGGTTATGTCTGCTTACCGGGCTAGGGTATGCACGCCCATAACCTTCCCTCGCGGGAGGCACCGGTGAGAGGCACAACAAAGGACCGAATTAAGACCTTCCCACAAGGTAAATGTGGTCGCACTGAATAAAAACCCGATTCAGTGGCACCATGATGTGATCAACATCATATTCAAGTTGAACTTAATCAAGTTAAACTTCTCAAAAACTTTTTATAAATACCGATGATACTTTGACATAATCAAGCAACTACTCGTCATGCAAAGCAAACAACACATGGATATGGATCAAACTTATCAACATAATTATCTTGCAATACTCAGGATCAAAAACTTCACTAGCCCTAATTCATTTTTTATTATCAAGCAATATTTTTATTAGCTCATCATATATGAAAATATCACTTAATAAAATAACTATCATTTTCTACCATAGCAATATAACTAATGCAAAATTTTATTCTACTTGACCAAACAAGCTCATGCAATTTACGAGAAATTAAAACAAGCATATCAAGCATGATAAAGTAACTAGCAATCAACAACATTTATTTATCAAATTTTAAATGCAAGTAAAAACTCATATTCAGGTAGAAAATCATAGATATTGAAATAACACCATCCAAATGCTGGTGTGGCTTGCCTTAGTGTAGAGGAGGATCATACCCCTCTTGGTTTGCTTCAAGATAAGCTTCTCCCTATGAAAATAAATAAAAACCACAAAAAGGATTATCAAAATCCTCTCTGAATAGCACCAGAAATTCTAGGCAGCAAGGACAAATCCATCTTTTGGTGTGCTGCTAGAGCTTTCTGAAACAAAGACAATGCAAAAAGAATCAAATCATTTGGACTTATGGTTTAGAAATGGTGGCTGGTCAAAGTTTGGGTCAAATTCTGATTTAATTTGAATTAAACTGAAATTCCTGGCGGGTGACGTCGAAGGCATAAAGGAGAAATATGCCTCCACTCGTACCGCTTCGGGCGCGAGTGGTGAGGCTGATGGTTGGGCCCCGCACATCAGGAGAGAGGGGGGGGTCGAGATCAGAGAGTGGCGGCGCTTCGCCGGAGCTCACACCGGCGAGGAGGGTGTTTCGGGATAGATGAGAGGGATAGGATTGAAGATGGGCTCGCGGCGCACCTGCCCGTACCCGTGGCTTGCCGTGGGATGGTTGGAGCTGCTCGCGGTAAAGCTCGCAAGCTTCGATGGCGGACGGGGTTCGCCAGAGTGGATGAAGACGACGGCTAGAGGCGGCTCCGAGGGCTCAGCAGCGTCCAGGCAGCACCAACAGACCCCCGATGCCACGCCCGAGCAGTTGCTTGAGCTCGAGAGGCACCAGAGCGCGGTGGCCTTGCTGCGGAGGTCGCCGAAGTCCTCTGGTCGGGACGACGTCCAGAGGCCTGCCCGACCGAGCTGTGGCCCATCTACGTGCTCATGAGGGTGGTGAGGACTGGTGCGTGGCTAGGAATCGAGGAGGGGCGCTATAAATAGCCGGAGCAAGGGGGGTGTCGTGTCGCCGCCGGAGCTCTCTGAAAGCTGGCGAATGGCAACGAAACACTCCAGTGCAAGGGGGCAAAGGTGCAGCGTCAACGCAGGAGCTGCCCATGCTCGCGGACGAGCAACAGGAGGCGGTGGAGAAGAGGACAAGGGCACGCGCACACTGTGGCTTTTGGCCGTGACTTGCACGTGCTCGCTACGGCGTCTCCGGCGTCGGTGAGCACCAGGGAGAGCTCAAGGGTGATGGGTCGGGGCTGTAGGTGCGGCACGGCAGGCATCGGCGAGCGCTGGATCGAGCACGCGTTGAACAGAGGAGATGGCGACACCCAAAGCGCGTTGAGTAGCTGCCAGGCACCGTGTCTTCACGCGGTCACCACGCTGGCATGGTCAAGACGACGCCCAAACGCTGCCAAACCTTGTCTACGCTCAAGTCCACGCAGTGTTTAGTCTAGGAAAGTTGAAAGCTCATACCCAGGCCGACCAGAATTGACTCAACCAAGCTGGCAAGTTTCTGACCAGAAATTTGGTCGCCAAGTTAAGCAAGCTTCTAGATGGACATTAGGGCTGATCTCTTGGGGTTTAGGTTTTCTTAGGAGGGTAATTAAGCTCAAGAAAGATCAGGGCCAAAAGATCAAGGAAAAATGCACTTGCTATACAATGTGCATTTCTGGTCTAGAATAGAAATGATTTTCTATAGCAAAAATATTACAAAAAGTCATGCAAAATTTTTGCTTGGGAAGGTGTGCCAAGGTCCAAAGAATATTCAGGAATTATTTCAGATTTTTAGGAGCAATAAAAATTGGGGTTGCTTTGGAGCACAAGTTTCTTAAAAGAGTTTCAGGGAGGAAAATGAATATTTTTCTTTTATGAAAAATATTCATTTGATTATTTTGGGGATTTATCATAGAAATAATGTTGAATGAGGAGTAGATAGGTCACTTGGTTGAAAGTCAAGGGTATGTCCAAGTGACAAGTCCATTTGAAATGATTCCAAAATCCAAATCAAGGCAAGGCAAAAACCAAGTCCGGAAACAGAGAGACGACAAGTCCGGAAAAAGAGAGAAGGCAAAATCCAGGCTGTCACAAACCTCCCCCACTTAGGATGAATCTCGTCCTCGAGATTCGGTTGCTTGGGAAAATAATTCTGGGTATGCAGTCCTTAAAAATTCCTCTCTTTCCCTGGTTGCTTCCTCTTCGGTGTGATGCTCCCACTGAACCTTGTAAAACCTTATTTCTTTGCTGCGAGTGACCCTTTCTGTCTGATCCAATATTCTGATTGGCTTTTCCTCATAAGTCAAATCCTTAGCCAATTCTATCTCTGCCATATCAGTCCTTTTCTCCGGTGGTGAGATGCATCTTCTCAGCTACGAGATATGAAACACATTGTGTACTTCTGACAGTTCTGGTGGCAATTCCAACTGTATGCAACTGTTCTGACTCTGGCCAGGATGGGAAACAGACCGATGTATCTGGGTGCCAATTTTCCGCGGGTCTGAAACCTCTTGACTCATTTCATAGGGGTGACTCGGAGATATACGTGTTCTCCGGGTTCGAAGCAGATCTGACGGTGTTTGGCATCATAGTAGCTCTTCTGTCGTGATTTGGCCAGCTGCAGTCTGTCTCGGATTTCCTTGACTTGCTTCTCTGCTTCAAGCATTAAATCAGCCCCAAAAATACGGTTGTCTCCGGTTTGCGACCAGTTCAATGGAGTGCGGCATTTCTGGCCATACAGAGCTTCATAGGGTGACATCTTTAAGCTGGTCTGGAAACTGTTGTTGTAGGAAAACTCGGTGTAGGGCAGACAGTCTTCCCACTTGGTCCCTTGGGCCAATGCACATGCCCGGAGCATATCTTCAAGTATTTGATTTACTCGCTCAGTCTGTCCATCTATCTGGGGATGATAAGCCGTGCTGTACTTCAGAGCAGTCCCCAAGGCTTGATGTAGTTGGGACCAAAACGCGGAGGTGAAGAGAGATCCCCTGTTGGAAGTTATAGTCTTGGGTACTCCATGCAGACTAACACTTCGTGACACATATAATTATGCAAGTTGATTTGCACGGTAGGTGGTCCGGATGCGAAGGAAATGTGCCACCTTTGTTAAGGTGTCCACTATGACCCATATTGCGTCGTTTCCTCGGTGAGACCTTGGTAATCCGGTGATGAAATCCATGCGGATATCGTCCCATTTCCATTGGGATATAGGCAGAGGTTGGAGGAGTCCGATGGGTTTTTGGTGTTCCGCCTTTACCCTGTTGCATATATCGCAACAGGCCACAAAGTATGCGATGTATTTCTTCATTCCATCCCACCAGAATACCTGACGAAGGTCTTCATACATTTTGGTACCACCTGGGTGAATTGAGTATGGTGCTTCATGTGCTTCTGCCAATATCTTCTTCTTCAGACCTTCGAGGTTGGGTACGCAAATCCTTCCTCGGAACCTTAGCGTACCTCATTGATCCCTAGAGAAATCCGATGCATGCCCTTTGTGCATCTTCTGGACATATATTTTCAATAGTTTGTCATCTGCCTGAGCACTGCGGATTTCTTCTTCGAGAGTAGGGGCAACTTCCAATATGTGGGCGAGACGGGCATCGGTGATCACCAAATTGAGCTGAGTGATTTCTTCATAAAGCTCAGGAGGCAATGAATCCATGAGAGCATTAAGGTTGGCTGGTTTGCGGCTGAGGGCATCAGCCACTACATTAGCTTTGCCCGGGTGATAATGTATTCCAAGATCGTAGTCCTTAACCAACTCGAGCCATCTTCGTTGTCGAAGGTTCAAATCGGGCTGAGTGAATATATACTTGAGACTCTTATGGTCAGTAAATATCTGGCACTTCTTTCCAATCAGATAGTGTCTCCAGATCTTCAAAGCGTGCACCACCGCGGCCAATTCCAAATCATGAGTGGGGTAGTTTCCTTCGTGTTTCCGCAGTTGTCGGGATGCATAAGCCACAACTTTGACATCTTGCATGAGTACGCATCCAAGACCTTTTCTGGAGGCGTCGCAGTAGACATCAAAACTGCGGTAGATGTCGGGAAGAGTCAATACGGGTGCTAACGTCAGCCTAATTTTTAACTCACTGAAACTCCATTCACAGTCCTCAGTCCATTCAAACTTCTTATCCTTCTTTAGGAGCTCAGTCATTGGCTTGGAAATCTTGGAGAATCCTTCAATAAAACGGCGATAATATCCTGCTAGTCCAAGGAAACTCCGAATTTCTGAGACCGTCGTGGGTGCGGCCCAATCAAGTACATCTTTCACCTTGCTTGGATCCACTGAGATTCCTTCTGCCGAGAGGACATGCCCGAGAAATCCAACTTTCTGGAGCCAAAACTCACATTTGCTAAACTTTGCATAAAGCTGATGGTCGCAGAGCCTTTGCAAAACTGCTCAGAGATGTTCCTTGTGTTCGTCTTTGCTCTTGGAGTAAATGAGGATGTCATCACTGAACACCACCACAAATTTGTCCAAGAAATCCATAAACACCTTGTTCATCATATTGATGAAGAAAGCTGGGGCGTTGGTGAGGCCGAAGGACATGACGGTATACTCATAAAGACCGTACCGAGTGGTGAACGCGGTCTTGGGAATATCCTCCTTCTTTATCTTGAGCTGATGATATCCGGTCCTCAAATCAATTTTGGGGAATACTTTGGCCCCGCTGAGTTGATCAAACAGATCATCAATCCTTGGCAGCGGATACTTGTTTTTGATGGTGACATCATTCAGCTGTCGGTAGTCTACGCACATCCGTAGGCTGCCATCCTTTTTATCCACAAATATCGCTGGTGATCCCCATGGTGACGAGCTTGGGCGGATGTATCCTTTCTGCAGCATCTCATCCAGCTGTTTCTTTAATTCCACCAATTCTGAGGAAGGCATTCGATAATATTTCTTGTGTATCCAGGTCAAAAAAAAATTATTTCTTGTGTATTGGTGAGGTTCTAGGCACCAAATCAATTGCAAACTCCAGTTCTTTGTCTGGTGGCATGCCTGGTAATTCTTCAGGAAATACATCTGGATACTCACTGACCATGGGAATTAGTTCCACCTCTTCTGCCACGGCTGTGAACATCATATCCTTCTTGGGTATGCTCTTGCGGGCATAAAAGCTTGTGGTGCAACCTTCCGTATTTTTCATGGTAACTTCTCGGGTCGCGCAGTTGATGCATGATTGCTATTGGGTTAACCAATTCATGCCCAGAATAACATCCAATTTGTTGGAATCGATGATTATTAGAGATGTTGGAAACTTGACGCCCTTGATGTCAATTTCCAGATTGCGGCAGACCAGATTGCTTCTGAGCAGAGATCCCGGGGATTGTACCAGCATGTGTTTTCCCAAAATCGAGCAAGAAAATTTCTTTTGGGCAGCAAAACTCCGCGAAATAAAAGAGTGGGAAGCCCCAGAGTCAAATAAAATTATGGCGGGTATGTCATTAACAAGAAACATACCAATGATGACTTCCGGGTCCTCTTGGGCTTCGTCTGCAGAGATATGATGGATTTGCCCTTGGATCATATCTGGGGTGGAATACGGCTCCATGTAGTTGACTTGCGGATGGAATGGAGCTGTTTGCTTGCTGTTCTTGGGGCACTGTCTGGCGTAATGTCCTGTTTGACCACAGCTGAAACAGGAGTTGTTGCGCTGACAATATTCGCACATCGGGCTGGTCACGACATTCTTGACTTGAGTGGTGGTATTGTTGACATTTTGCTGCCAGTTGGGTTTGTACTCAACCTGAGTCTGTTGCCAAGTACGAGCCTTCTGCACTGGTTGCATTTCCTTCTTCAACTCGAATTTGCGCTTGTGGTCATTAATAGCTGGCTTGTTGTCGTGTCGGAGCTTGTGTTCCCTTTCTGCGATGAGGGCCTTGTTCACCAGAGTCAAGAAGTCCGAGAAATCAAACATGCTGAGAGTGCACCTGAGATGCTGATTCAGGCCTCCAAGAAATCTGTCGATCTTCCGTTCTTCGGTGGCCACATCATCGAGAGAAGAGCGGGCCAAATGGTTGGATTTATTCAGGTACTCGTCGACTGTCATGCTGCCTTGAGTGAGGGCGAGGAATTCGCGCTGCTTGATTTTCATAATCCCAGTGGGAATATGATACTTGCGGAAATGCTCCTTGAATTTAGCCCAAGTAATTTCCTCGTCCGCGGGCCATATTGCCTTAGCATTATCCCACCATATTGCGGCAGCTCCTTCGAGATAATGCGTTGCAAAGGGAACCTTGTCTCCGTCTTTAGTGCGAGCAATCTCTAATTTCATTTCAATAGTCCTTAACCAATCATCGGTGTCCAATGGATCAATAGCTTGGCTGAAGCTGGGAGGCTTGGTTCGCTGAAAATCTGACAGCTTGGAGTGATGACCATTCTGGTTTCCATTCTGCCCAACCATAACTTGCACACTTTTCAATATTTCCAGCAGATCGTTGCTCCTTCTTTCTTCAAACATTCGTAGGATTTTCTCAGTGGAAGGCGGATGTGGCGGTGGAGTGGAGGTGGCTGGTATGGCTCGGGGGAATGTCCTGCCTGTCTTGCGGGGCGACGGACAGGGACATCCTCACAAGCTTGGTTGCTGCTGCCTCCACGCGTCATCCTATTATTTATTTTCCCAATACATAGCAACTGTGATGAGAAAAATCCAACATGGGAGGAAAGCCATTGACAAATCCCAGAAGAAAACTGCGAAAGAAAACCAAAGCGAATAAAAGGTCCAACATAATTATACATAGTCTCAACATGAAAGTAAACATCATAACGGGTCTACTACCCTCATACATGAAACTAAGCATCATGACACGTGCGATTACACCCATACATCATACTCGTGACTAAAATGATACTCTAGCGGTCTACTGATCGGACGGTGCTGCTGCATGCTCCTCTCTTGAGCCGGACCCAGATCCTGAACTGATAGTAGAGACCTCCGGGTTAAGAGAGACGCGCTGGCGCTGCCTCGAGGGCTCTCCCTCAGGGGCCGACGGGGGATGGGATCTAGGCATAGGAGCGGCAGGAGTAGCGACAAGGGAAGACCACGCAGCAGGAGCACTGCGACAGGTCACCGTCAGAGGGTTAACGGTACCCTGCGAAGTCACCGGGGAACGGATGCGGGAGGAACTGGAGTAGTATAGATGACAGTGGGAAGAGGGTTCTTGGTACGAGTAGCAGCGAGAGTTGTCTGAGCGCGTGAAAGCTCCCGAGCTAACTCGTAGTTCAGGAGATAACTGGCAGTGATATAGCGAGAAAGGTGGCTAGTGGGACGATCGCACGCCGGACTAATCAAAGGAAAGCGGATACGCCCATTCTCGTGCAGATATGGGTAGCAGAAGAGACCTGGGTGGGTGTGCATGCGAACCTCGTTGTAGCGCAAATCTACAAGAGCCTCAATAGCAGCAAACTGAACTGCTTGAGATGGCGTAGAAGCAAGACCACCCTTAGTAGAACGAGTGTAAGCGCCGGAAGAGGAACTATGGTGTAGAGTGACCTCAGCATAATACTCATACAATGCACCGGCCAGATGCTCCCGATACACCCGATACTCTGGATCAGCACCCTCTGGATAGAGTCGTCGCCACACGTTCTGAAGCAGGTGCGGCGATGTGTACGGAGCTGGCTCAGGATGGTACAAGATCGGTACTAGAGCCATCTACACTCACAAACCATATGGTTAGTAATAACAACAAATAATCATGCATGCAATGCAGCAACCAATTTTTATGACTACCGGCACTCAGACGAAGCTATCTACCGTTTCACTAACGCACTAACGGTCTAGCGTGTCCTACAATCAGCGCGGCTCTGATACCAAGCGTTGTGGCACCCCATCTCAGAGCAACCGGTTTACCTTGCATTGCCTGCCCAGAGATCAAGTCTTCTGGCAATACACAACAACACGATACAGAAACAACCGCTTTATTGATGCTAGCGGAATACATAAGTCTGATATTACATCGAGATACGAGGCCAAGCGGCACACACGGTGCTGCTGGACAGTATGTACATTATTTAATGAACATGGCGAGGGCCTCAATCACACGAACAACGCGGCAGCGGAAGAACGACGAAGTGGAACTCCATAGCACAGGGACACCAACGTGGACACGGCCTAGACACGAGATGCGCTCCGATGCGAACCGACTTGCCTGAAAACTGGCATGACACGCCAGGTCAGTACATTGAATGTACTTGCAAGCTCACAACAAACATAAGCACGATGACAAACAATATCATGATAATTAATCAAGTTAATGCAAAGCAAGAACTACTAAAATGCAATGCAACCAATACGCGCACCGAGTCTCACAAACTCGCTTACCAGACGATTACCTCGTAACCAAACGGTGACCATGCCGGGGTCACATCTGCAACCAAACACTCTTGAACAACTCAAGAGTTCACGAGTCACCATGACACGCAATGCATCGCAACAATCATTTAGTTTGCAAGATTAATTATAAAAGTTGATCCATGGTGTGACTTACTTCTGAGCTATGCCCATCACCGAAGACGCGGCTATCGATAGATTAAATACACTCTGCAGAGGTAGCGCACTTTACCCACACTACGGGACCCTGGCCTCGCACTCCCATTCGGGTGGACCAAAGCATTCCGACGAAAACCTCCCTTTGTCACGGCACTCTCCCGGCCACTCCTACCAACTCCCTCTCAGGGCTAGGTCTTGGGTGGCCCCGTGCCTACCAAAGGCACCAACGGCCACCATCGTGGCAAAACAATCCCAAACGGGGACAAGGTACCATAAAAGCAAAAAGGAGCACACAAGGTTATGTCTGCTTACCGGGCCAGGGTATGCGTGCCCATAACCTTCCCTCGCGGGAGGCACCGGTGAGAGGCACAACAAAGGACCGAATTAAGACCTTCCCACAAGGTAAATGTGGTCGCACTGAATAAAAAACCGATTCAGTGGCACCATGATGTGATCAACATCATATTCAAGTTGAACTTAATCAAGTTTAACTTTGTCAAAAACTTTTTATAAATACCGATGATACTTTGACATAATCAAGCAACTACTCGTCATGCAAAGCAAATAACACATGGATATGGATCAAACTTATCAACATAATTATCTTGCAATACTCAGGATCAAAAACTTCACTGGCCCTAATTCATTTTTTATTATCAAGCAATATTTTTATTAGCTCATCATATATGAAAATATCACTTAATAAAATAACTATCATTTTCTACCATAGCAATATAACCAATGCAAAATTTTATTCTACTTGACCAAACAAGCTCATGCAATTTACCAGAAATTAAAACAAGCATATCAAGCATGATAAAGTAACTAGCAATCAACAACATTTATTTATCAAATTTTAAATGCAAGTAAAAACTCATATTCAGGTAGAAAATCATAGATATTGAAATAACACCATCCAAATGCTGGTGTGGCTTGCCTGAGTGTAGAGGAGGATCACACCCCTCTTGGTTTGCTTCAAGACAAGCTTCTCCCTCTGAAAATAAATAAAAACCACAAAAACAATTATCAAAAACCTCTCTGAATAGCACCAGAAATTCTAGGCAGCAAGGAAAAATCCACCTTTTGGTGTGCTGCTAGCGCTTTCTGAAACAAAGACAATGCAAAAAGAATCAAATCATTTGGACTTATGGTTTAGAAATGGTGGCTGGTAAAAGTTTGGGTCGAATTCTGATTTAATTTGAATTAAACAGAAATTCCTAGGGGGCGACGTCGAAGGCGTAAAGGAGAAATACGCCTCCACTCGTACCACTTCAGGCGCGAGTGGTGAGGCTGACGGGTGGGCCCCGCACATCAGGAGAGAGAGGGGGATCGAGATCAGAGAGTGGCGGCGCTTCGCCGGAGCTCACGCCGGCGAGGAGGGGGTTTCGGGCTAGATGAGAGGGATAGGATTTAAGCTGGGCTCGCGGCGCACCTGCCCGTACCCGTGGCTTGCCGTGGGATGGCCGGAGCTGATCGCGGTCAAGCTCGCAAGCTTTTGTGGCGGACGGGGTTCGCTGGAGTGGATGAAGACGACGGCAAGAGGCGGCTCCGAGGGCTCAGCAGCGTCCAGGCAGCACGAACAGACCCCCGATGCCATGCCCGACCAGTTGCTTGAGCTCGAGAGGCACCAGAGCGCGGTGGCCTTTCTGCGGAGGTCGCCGGAGTCCTCTGGTCGGGGCGACGGCCAGAGGCCTGCCCGACCGAGCTGTGGCCCGTCTACGTGCTCGTGGGGGTGGTGAGGAGTGGTGCGTGGCTAGGAATCGAGGAGGGGGCGCTATAAATAGCCAGAGCGAGGGGGGTGTCGTGTCGCCTCCGGAGCTCTCTGGAAGCCGGCGAACGGCGACGAAACGCTCCAGTGCGAGGGGGCAAAGGTGCAGCGTCAACGCAGGAGCTGCCCACGCTCGCGAACGAGCAACAGGAGGCGGTGGAGAAGAGGACAAGGGCACGCGCACACTGTGGCTTTTGGTCGCGACGTGCCCGTGCTCGCTGCGGCGTCTCCGGCATCGGCGAGCGGCAGGGAGAGGTCAAGGGTGATGGGTCGGGGCTGTAGGTGCGGCGCGCCAGGCGTCAGCGAGCGCTGGATCAAGCACGCGTTGAACAGAGGAGATGGCGACACCCAGAGCGCGTCGAGTAGCTGCCAGGCACCGTGTCTTCATGCGGTCACCACGCTGGCATGGTCAAGACGATGCCCAAACGCTGCCAAACCTTGTCTACGCTCAAGTCCACGCAGTGTTTAGTCTAGGAAAGTTGAAAGATCATACCCAGGCCGACCAGAATTGACTCAACCAAGCTGGCAAGTTTCTGACCAGAAACATGGTCGCCAAGTTAAGCAAGCTTCTAGATGCAGGGCTGATCTCCTGGGGTTTAGGTTTTCTTAGGAGGGTAATTAAGCTCAAGAAAGATCAGGGCCAAAAGATCAAGGGAAAATGTACTTGCTGTACAATGTGCATTTCTGGTCCAGAATAGAAATGATTTTCTATAGAAAAAATATTACATAAAGTCATGCAAAAAAATTTCTTGGGAAGGTGTGCCAAGGTCCAAAGAATATTCAGGAATTATTTCAGATTTTTAGGAGCAATAAAAATTGGGGTTGCTTTGGAGCACAAGTTTCTGAAAAGAGTTTCAGGGAGGAAAATGAATATTTTTCTTTTATGAAAAATATTCATTTGATTATTTTGGGGATTTATCAGAGAAATAATGTTGAATGAGGAGTATATAGGTCACTTGGGTGAAAGTCAGGGGTATGTCCAAGTGACAAGTCCATTTGAAATGATTCCAAAATCCAAATCAAGGCAAGGCAAAAACCAAGTCCGGAAACAAAGAGAAGGCAAGTCCGGAAAAAGAGCCAGGCTGTCACATGGTGTTATGTGAACGTCATACATGACACTTCACCATGATTTGGGCCTAGGGGAAGGCATTGGGAAGTAATAATTAGATGATGGGTTGCTAGAGTGACGGAAGCTTAAACCCTAGTTTATGCGTTGCTTCGTAAGGGGCTAATTTGGATCCACATGTTTCATGCTATGGTTAGATATATCTTAATTCTTCTTTTGTAGTTGCGGATGCTTGCGAGAGGGGTTAATCATAAGTGGGAGGCTTGTCCAAGTAAGTACAACACCCAAGCACCGGTCCACCCACATATCAAATTATCAAAGTAACGAACGTGAATCATATGAACATGATGAAAAATAACTTGACAGTAATTCCCATGTGTTCTCGGGAGCGTTTTGCTTTATATAAGAGTTCGTCCAGGCTTAACCTTTGCTACAAAAAGGATTGGGCCACCTTGCTGCACCTTTGTTACACTTGTCACTTGTTACCCGTTACGAATTATCTTACTACCAAACTATCTGTTACCGATAATTTCAGTGCTTGCAGAAAACACCTTGCTAAAAACCACATGTCATTTCCTTCTGCTCCTCGTTGGGTTCAACACTCTTACTTATCGAAAGGACTACGATAGATCCCCTATACTTTTGGGTCATAAAGGACTCTCCCAAGTTGCATGACCTCAGGATCGACCGACGTGCTCGCGCGTGATCAACGCACGGTCAACGCCTCCCCTCCTGCTGCCCCTCTCCCTCGCTTCCTACCGCCCACGTCGGCTGATCGTGCCTCGAACTCGGGAGTCCTCGTGCGCACCGGCTCCGGCGCGGGCACGGGGACCCAGCGGTGGTCGGGTACCACTTTCGGAGCAGAGGTGGTGGGCGGTCTGAAGAACGTTGGGAGTGGAGCGGCCGGAGCTGCGCGCTGGGCGGGATGGGCCGGCGACGTCACCAGTGCTACATCGACGGGTGACGGGCACTGAGGAAGATGATCCGTTGTTGCGGGTGTCGCCTTGGTTGAGTCATGACTACCTCAATGTGATGCGGAGGGCAGCCTCCTCCACATCGCCGGGCACCGCTTCGCGCAGCAGGCTAGCCAAGTCGTCGGATCCGCCTGATTCTCCATCGGAGCCAGCGCTGCTTCCCTCGCTGGCCATAGAATCATATCGGAGGGGATGGAAGTGGAGTGGGCGGAGAGGGGGGTGAAGTGGAGTTTGGATTGACTATTGTCTATGATTTTCTGAATGGGGATATTTGTGGGGCACGGGTGGGCCAGGCTTGGCCAAGCCGACGTGGCAGCACATCCGGGCCACCCCATATCCGCCCTACATTTGGACTGGATATGAGGGGCGCCAGATAGCCCGGGCGTTTGGGATAGGTTTAAGATGCCTAGTTGGGTTGATTTTTTTATGACCAGGGCATCCGACCCGGCGTTTGGGAACAGTTTGAGATCAGTAGTAACACTATTTGCATATTCGGTGGACACGACGCTTCATCTTACATACCCTTTAGTATTGTCAGGAAAATATTCACGACGACCACTGTTAGTTGGCGCACCATGAAGGGATGTGCCAACTAGAGATCTAACCCAGATTGGATCTCACCTCAAGCCGACGATTTCGTGCAGGGCTAGAGCTTTGTCTTTGTCTCCTTCACCTTCATCACAGACGAGATGGGGTGACTCTACAACAGCCTTCCATCGCCCTAGTTCTTCTGAGTAGGAGCCCGGAATCACGTGTCATCGAGCAAGACGACACTCGTCGTTGTGACAGCACGCAACATCAAACACTCTTATTGACACCCCCCTTGGGTTTCAAGCCCGAGATGTGCTCGGCATCCCCAATGGCAACTAGGCCTTCAGCAAGTCGGTACTAAGGCATGTAAGTATACCAATTCTGCATCATCAGGAGTTTCAGTAAAGTATACCAAGAGATCCAATAAAGTATTCCAGTTCTACATCTTCAGGAGTTTGCGTAAAGTATACCAAGATATTCGGTAAAGTATACCAAGAGACATCACCGTTAGTTAGTTTCTTCAGGAGATTCAGTAAAGTATACCAGTTCTCCATATTTTGGGTAAGTTTATTGCAGTGCTTGTATCTGAGCTTGGTTTGCTAATTTACACACTTTATTGTGTCAAGAAAACCAAGGCTCTTTGCATTTATAGCATATTCCTTTCATTCTTGCATGTTGAATTATAGATGTTGTGTTAGTGGCACTAGGTTTGATGTTTTGACACTGAATTTGCCCCCTAACAGGAGGTGTGGTGCATTATAGTGGATAAATTGCCTCTTAGGGGGTTGGACTTGATCCATTCTTCTGGCCAGCCGTATTGCATTCTCTCCCTATTTGTCAATCATGTAAAACTGTAGAACCTATAGTAGTTTTCTGTGCAATATCCAAGGGTTGATTCATGTTGGGGAACATAGTAAATTCAAAAATTTCCTACACACACGCAAGATCATGGTGATGCATAGCAATGAGAGGGAAGAGTGTTGTCTACGTACCCTCGTAGACCGTAAGCGGAAGCGTTATGACAACGCGGTTGATGTAGTCGTACATTTTCATGATCGACCGATCCTAGCACCGAAGGTACGGCACCTCCGCGATCTGCACACGTTCAGCTCGGTGATGTCCCACAAACTCACGATCCAGCAGAGTGTCGAGGGAGAGCTTCGTCAGCACGACGGCGTGATGACGGTGATGATGAAGCTACCGGCGCAGGGCTTCGCCTAAGCACTGCAACGATATGACCGAGGTGGAATATGGTGGAGGGGGGCACCGCACACAGCTTGGAACAATCAACTCGTATGTTCTAGGGTGCCCCATGCCCCCGTATATAAAGGAGCAAGGGGGGAGGCCGGCCGGCCTTGGGGCGCGCCAAGGAGAGGGGGGAGTCCTCCTCCTAGTGGGAGTAGGACTCCCCTTTCCTAGTCCAACTAGGAAGGAGGAAGGGGGAAGGAAGGAGAGGGAGGGAGGGAGGAAAGAGGGGGCGCCACCCCCCTCCTTGTCCAATTTGGACTCCCAATGGGGGGGCGGTCAGCCCTAGGCCCTATCCTCTCTCTCTCCCACAAGGCCCATGTTGGCCCATTATATTCCCCGGGGGCTCCGATAACCCCCCGGCACTCCGATAAATATCCGGTGACCCCCGGAACTCATCTGATGTCCGAATATAGTCGTCCAATATATCAATCTTTATGTCTCAACCATTTCGAGACTCCTCGTCATGTCCGTGATCACATCCGGGACTCCGAACTATCTTCGGTACATCTAAACACATAAAACTCATAATATCGATCGTCGCTGAACGTTAAGTGTGCGGACCCTACGGGTTCGAGAACTATGTAGACATGACCGAGACACGTCTCCGGTCAATAACCAACAGCGGAACCTGGATGTTCATATTGGCTCCCACATATTCTACGAAGATCTTTATCGGTCAAACCACATAACAACATACGTTGTTCCCTTTGTCATCGGTATGTTACTTGCCCGAGATTCGATCATCGGTATCTCAATACCTAGTTCAATCTCGTGACCGGCAAGTCGCTTTACTCGTTCCGTAATGCATCATCCCGCAACTAACTCATTAGTTACATTGCTTGCAAGTCTTATAGTGATGTGCATTACCGAGAGGGCCCAGAGATACCTCTCCGACAATCGGAGTGACAAATCCTAATCTCGATCTATGCCAACTCAACGAGTACCATCGGAGACACCTGTAGAGCACCTTTATAATCACCCAGTTATGTTGTGACGTTTGGTAGCACACAAAGTGTTCCTCCGGTATTCAGGAGTTGCATAATCTCATAGTCATAGGAACATGTATAAGTCATGAAGAAAGCAATAGCAACATACTAAACGATCAAGTGCTAAGCTAACGGAATGGGTCAAGTCAATCACATCATTCTCTAATGATGTGATCCCATTAATCAAATGACAACTCATGTCTATGGCTAGGAAACTTAACCATCTTTGATTCAACGAGCTAGTCAAGTAGAGGCATACTAGTGACACTCTGTTTGTCTATGTATTCACACATGTATCAAGTTTCCGGTTAATACAATTCTAGCGTGACTAATACAAATTTATCATGATATAAGGAAATATAAAATAGCAACTTTATTATTGCCTCTAGGGCATATTTCCTTCAGTCTCCCACTTGCACTAGAGTCAATAATCTAGTTCACATCCCCATGTGATTTAACACCAATAGTTCACATCTTTATGTGATTAATACCCATAGTTCACATTGCCATGTGACCAACACTCAAAGGGTTTACTAGAGTCAATAATCTAGTTCACATCGCTTATGTGATTAACACCCAAGAGTAATAAGGTGTGATCATGTTTTGCTTGTGAGAGAAGTTTTAGTTTACGGGTCTGCCACATTCAGATCCGTGAGTATTTTGCAAATTTCTATGTCTACAATGCTCTGCACGGAGCTACTCTAGCTAATTGCTCCCACTTTCAATATGTATCTAGATCGAGACTTAGAGTCATCCAGATCGGTGTCAAAGCTTGCAACGACGTAACTCTTTACTACGAACTCTTTGTCACCTCCATAACCGAGAAACATTTCCTTATTTCACTAAGGATAATTTTGACCGTTGTCCAATGATCTACTCCTAGATCACTATTGTACTCCCTTTCCAAACTCAGTGTAGGGTATACAATAGATCTGGCACACAGCATGGCATACTTTATAGAACCTATGGCTGAGGCATAGGGAATGACTTTCATTCTCTTTCTATCTTCTACCGTGGTCGGGCTTTGAGTCTTACTCAATTTCACACCTTCCAATACAGGCAAGAACTCTTTCTTTCACTGTTCCATTTTGAACTACTTCAAAAATTTGTCAAGGTATGTACTCATCGAAAAAACTTATCAAGCATCTTGATCTATCTCTATAGATCTTGATGCTCAATATGTAAGCAGCTTCACTGAGGTCTTTCTTTGAAAAAAATCCTTTCAAACACTCCTTTATGCTTTCCAGAAAATTTTACATCATTTCCGATCGACAATATGTCATTCACATATATTTATCAGAAAGGCTGTAGTGCTTCCACTCACTTTCTTGTAAATATAGGCTTCACCGCAAGTCTGTATAATACTATATGCTTTGATCAACATATCAAAGCGTATATTCCAACTCCGAGATGATTGCACCAGTCCATAGATGGATCGCTGGAGCTTGCATATTTTGTTAGCACCTTTAGGATTGACAAAACCTTGTGGTTGCATCATATACAACTCTTCTTTAATAAATCCATTAAGGAATGCAGTTTTGTTTATCCATTTGCCAGATTTCATAAAATGCGGCAATTGCTAACATGATTCGGACAGACTTAAGCATAGATACGAGTGAGAAATTCGCATCATAGTCAACACCTTGAACTTGTCGAAAACCATTTGCGACAATTCTAGCTTTGTAGATAGCAACACTACTATCAGCGTCCGTCTTCCTCTTGAAGATCCATTTAATCTCAATGGCTCGCCGATCATCGGGCAAGTCAATCAAAGTCCACACTTTGTTCTCATACATGGATCCCATCTCAGATTTCATGGCCTCAAGCCATTTCGCAGAATCTGGGCTCATCATCGCTTCCTCATAGTTCGTAGGTTCGTCATGGTCAAGTAACATGACCTCCAGAACAGGATTACCGTACCACTCTGGTGCGGACCTTACTCTGGCTGACCTACGAGGTTCGGTAGTAACTTGATCTGAAGTTACATGATCATCATCATTAGCTTCCTCACTAATTGGTGTAGGAGTCACAGGAACTGATTTATGTGATGAACTACATTCCAATAATGGATCAGGTACAGTTACCTCATCAAGCTCTACTTTCCTCCCACTCACTTCTTTCGAGAGAAACTCCTTCTCTAGAAAGAATCCATTCTTAGCAACAAAGATCTTGCCTTCAGATCTGTGATAGAAGGTGTACCCAACATTTTCTTTTGGGTATCCTATGAAGACGTAGTTCTCCGATTTGGGTTCGAGCTTATTAGGTTGAAACTTTTTCACATAAGCATCACAACCCCAAACTTTAAGAAGCGACAGCTTAGGTTTCTTGCTAAACCACAGTTCATACGGTGTCGTCTCAACGGATTTAGATGGTGCCCTTTTTAATGTGAATGCAGCTGTCTCTAATGCATAACCCCAAAACGATAGTGGTAAATCGGTAAGAAACATCATAGATTGCACTATTTCCAATAAAGTACGGTTATGATGTTCGGACACATCATTATGCTGTGGTGTTCCAGGTGGCACGAATTTGTGAAACTATTCCACATTGTTTTAAGTGAAGACCAAACTCGTGACTCAAATATTAGTCTCCGTGATCAGATCGTAGAAACTTTATTTTTCTTGTCACGATGATTTTCCACTTCACTCTGAAATTCTTCGAACTTTTCAAATGTTTCAGTCTTATGTTGCATCAAGTAGATATACCCATATCTGCACAACTCATATGTGAAGGTCAGAAAATAAAGATACTCGCCGCGAGCCTCAACACTCATCGGACCGCATACATCAGTATGTATTATTTCCAATAAGTCAGTTGCTCGTTCCATTGTTCCGGAGAACGGAGTCTTAGTCATCCTGCCCATGAGGCATGGTTCGCAAGCATCAAGTGATTCATAATCAAGTGATTCCAAAAGCCCATCAGCATGGAGTTTCTTCATGCGCTTTACACCAATATGACCTAAACGGCAGTGCCACAGATAAGTTACACTAGCATTATTAACTTTACATCTTTTGGCTTCAATATTATGAATATGTGTATCACTACGATCGAGATCCAATAAACCATTTATATTGAGTGTATGACCATAGAAGGTTTTATTCATGTAAATAGAACAACAATTATTCTTTGACATAAATGAATAACCATATTGCAATAAACATGATCCAATCATATTTATGCTCAACGCAAACACCAAATAACATTTATTTTAGGTTCAACACTAATCCCGAAGGTAAAGGGAGTGTGCGATGGTGATCTTATCAACCTTGGAATTACTTCCAACACACATCCTCACCTCGCCCTTAACTAGTCTCTGTTCATTTTGCAACTCCTGTTTCAAGTTACTACTCTTAGCAACAAAACCAGTATCAAATACTGAGGGGTTGCTATAAACACTAGTAAAGTACACATCAATAACATGTATATCAAATATAATTTTATTCACTTTGCCATCCTTCTTATCCACCAATTATTTGGGGTAGTTCCACTTCCAGTGATTAATCCCTTGCAGTAGAAGCACTCAGTTTCAGGCTTAAGTCTAGCTTTGGGTTTCTTCACGGGAGTGACAACGTGCTTGTCATTCTTCTTGAAGTTCCCTTTCTATCCCTTTGCCCTTTTCTTGAAACTAGTGGTCTTGTTAACCATCAAGACTTGATGCTCTTTCTTGATTTCTACCTTCACTGACTTCAGCATCGCGAAGAGCTCGGGAATTACTTTCGTCATCCCTTGCATATTATAGTTCATCACGAAGTTCTAGTAACTTGGTGATAGTGACTAGAGAACTTTGTCGATTACTATCTTATCTGGAAGATTAACTCCCACTTGATTCAAGCAATTGTCCTACCCAGACAATCTGAGCACATGCTCACTGGTTGAGCTATTCTCCTCCATCTTGTAGGCAAAGTACTCTCAGAGGTCTCGTACCTCTTGACATGGGAATGAGTATGAAATACCAATTTCAACTCTTGGAACATCTTATATGCTCCGTGGCGTTCAAAACATTTTTGGAGTCCCGGTTCTAAGCCTTAAAGCATGGTGCACTAAACTATCAAGTAGTCATCATACCGAGCTTTGTCAAACGTTCATAAAGTCTGCATCTGCTCCTGCAATAGGTTTGTAATTCTTCTGTGCAGCAATGAGGATAATCCTCAGATCACGGAGCTAGTCCGCATCATTGCTACTAACATCTTTCAACATAGTTTTTCTCTAGGAAAATATCAAAAAATAAACGGGGAGCTACATCGCGAGCTATGGATCTACAACATAGTTATGCAAATACTATCAGGACTAAGTTCATGATAAATTAAAGTTCAATTAATCATATTACTTAAGAACTCCCACTTAGATAGACATCCCTCGAGTCATCTAAATGATCACGTGACCCAAATCAACTAAACCATGTCCGATCATCACGTGAGATGGAGTAGTTTTCAATGGTGAACATCACTATGTTGATCATATCTACTATTGTTGGGGAACGTAGTAATTTCAAGAAAATTCCTACGCGCACGCAAGATCATGGTGATGCATAGCAACGAGAGGGGAGAATGTTGTCTACGTACCCTCGTAGACCGTAAGCGGAAGCGTTTTATCAACGTGGTTGATGTAGTCGTACACCTTCACGATCCGTCCCGATCAAGTACCGAACGTACGGCACCTCCGCGTTCAGCACATGTTCAGCTCGATGACGTCCTCGCCTTCTTGATCCAGCAAGAGGGGCGAAGTAGTAGATGAGTTCCGGTAGCACGACGGCGTGATGACGGTGTTGGTGAAGAACAATTTCCGCAGGGCTTCGCCTAAGCACTATGAAAACTATGACGGAGGATAAACTAGAGGGGGCGGGGTTGTCGGCACACGGCTTGGTGTTTCTTGATGTGTCTTGGGTGCTAGCCCTACCCCTCTATTTATATGTTGAGCCTTGGGGTCGAAACTTGGAGTAAAAGCCTCCACAAAGTCAGTTTCACCCGAAAGGCAAGAGTCCTTCTCTAACTCCAGGGCCAGACACCAGGGTTCCCGGCGTCTGGACCCAGACGCCAGGGACCCTGGCGTCTGGCCCCTGGACTCCACAAAACTTCCTTTTGCGCTTTCCAAAAACCTTGTGAGCTTTTCCCTTTGGCCCAAATAAAGTGTTCTCGTGCCCAAACATTTCGGGAAACATCCGGAACCCCTTCCGGTGAATTCCGCGACCCTTCCGGAGACCAAACACTATTATCCAATATGTCAATCTTTAACTCCGGACCATTCCGGAGTTCCTCGTCATGTCCGTGATCTTATCCGAAACTCCGAACATCATTCGGTCACCAACATAAATAACTCATATAATACTATATCGTCAATGAACGTTAAGCGTGCGGACCCTACGGGTTCGAGAACTATGTAGACATGACTGAGACACTTCTCTGGTCAATAACCAATAGCGGAACCAGGATGCCCATATTGTCTCCTACATATTCTACGAAGATCTTTATCGGTCGAACCGCATAACAACATACGTTGTTCCCTTTGTCATCGGTATGTTACTTGCCCGAGATTCAATCGTCGGTATCTCAATACCTAGTTCAATCTCGTTACCGACAAGTCTCTTTACTCGTTCCATAATGCATCATCCCGCAACTAACTCATTAGTCACATTGCTTGCAAGGCTTATAGTGATGTGCATTACCGAGAGGGCCCAGAGATACCTCTCCGACAATCGGAGTGACAAATCCTAATCTTGATTTATGCCAACTCAACAAGTACCATCGGAGACACCTGTAGAGCACCTTTATAATCACCCAGTTACGTTGTGATGTTTGGTAGCACGCAAAGTGTTCCTCCGGTAATCGGGAGTTGCATAATCTCATAGTCATAGGAACCTGTATAAGTCATGAAGAAAGCAATAGCAATATACTAAACGATCGTATGCTAAGCTAACGGAATGGGTCAAGTCAATCACATCATTCTATAATGATGTGATCCCGTTAATCAAATGACAACTCATGTCTATGGCTAGGAAACTTAACCATCTTTGATTCAACGAGCTAGTCAAGTAGAGGCATACTAGTAACACTCTGTTTGTCTATGTATTCACACATGTATTATGTTTTCGGTTAATACAATTCTAGCATGAATAATAAAAATTTATCATGAATTAAGAAAATAAATAATAACTTTATTATTGCCTCTAGGGCAGATTTCCTTTAGTCTCCCACTTGCACTAGAGTCAATAATCTAGTTCACATCGCCATGTGATTTAACACCAATAGTTCACATCACCATGTGATTAACACCCATAGTTCACATCGTCATGTGACCAACACCCAAAGGGTTTACTAGAGTCAATAATCTAGTTCACATCGCTATGTGATTAACACCCAAAGAGTACTAAGGTGTGATCATGTTTTGCTTGTGAGAGAATTTTAGTCAACGGGTCTACCACATTCGGATCCGTATGTATTTTGCAAATTTCTATGTCAACAATGCTCTACACGGAGCTACTCTAGCTAATTGCTCCCACTTTCAATATGTATCCAGATTGAGACTTAGAGTCATCTGGATCAGTGTCAAAACTTGTATTGACGTAACCCTTTACGATGAACCTTTTGTCACCTCCATCATCGAGATACATATCCTTATTCCACTAAGGATAATTTTGACCGTTGTCCAGTGATCTACTCCTAGATCGCTATTGTACTCCCTTGCTAAACTCAGTGTAGGGTATACAATAGATCCGGTACACAGCATGGCATACTTTATAGAACCTATGGCTGAGGAACAGGGAATGACTTTCATTCTCTTTCTATCTTCTGCCGTGGTCGGGCTTTGAGTCTTACTCAATTTCACACCTTGTAACACAGGCAAGAACTCTTTCTTTGACTGTTCCATTTTGAACTACTTTAAAATCTTATCAAGGTATGTACTCATTGAAAAAACTTATCAAGCGTCTTGATCTATCTCTATAGATCTTTATGCTCAATATGTAAGCAGCTCCATCGAGGTCTTTATTTGAAAAACTCCTTTCAAATACTCCTTTATGCTTTCCAGAAAATTCTACATTATTTCCGATCAACAATATGTCATTCACATATATTTATCAGAAATGCTGTAGTGCTCCCACTCACTTACTTGTAAATACAGGCTTCACCGCAAGTCTGTATAAAACTATATGCTTTGATCAACTCATCAAAGCGTATATTCCAACTCCGAGATGCTTGCACCAGTCCATAGATGGATCGCTGGAGCTTGTACATTTTGTTAGCACCTTTAGGATCAACAAAACCTTCTGGTTGCATCATATACAACTCTTCTTTATGAAATCCATTAAGGAATGTAGTTTTGACATCCATTTGCCAGATTTCATAAAATGTGGCAATCTGCAAACATGATTCAGACAGACTTAAGCATCGCTACGAGTGAGAAAATCTCATCATAGTCAACACCTTGAACTTGTCGAAAACCTTTTGCGACAATTCGAGCTTTGAAGATAGTAACACTACTATCAGCGTCCGTCTTCCTCTTGAAGATCCATTTATTTTCTATGGCTTGCCGATCATCGGGCAAGTCAACCAAAGTCCACACTTTGTTCTCATACATGGATCCCATCTCAGATTTCATGGCCTCAAGCCATTTCGCGGAATCTGGGCTCATCATCGCTTCCTCATAGTTCGTAGGTTCGTCATGGTCAAGTAACATGACCTCCAGAACAGGATTACCGTACCACTCTGGTGCGGATCTTACTCTGGTTGACCTACGAGGTCCGGTAGTGACTTGATCTGAAGTTACATGATCATCATCATTAGCTTCCTCACTAATTGGTGTAGGAGTCACAGGAATAGATTTCTGTGATGAACTACTTTCCAATAAGGGAGCAGGAACAGTTACCTCATCAAGTTCTACTTTCCTCCCACTCACTTCTTTCGAGAGAAACTTCTTCTCTAGAAAGGATCCATTCTTAGCAACGAATGTCTTGCCTTCGAATCTGTGATAGAAGGTGTACCCAACTGTCTCCTTTGAGTATCCTATGAAGACACATTTCTCTGATTTGGGTTTGAGCTTATCAGGAAGAAACTTTTTCACATAAGCATCGCAGCCCCAAACTTTAAGAAACGACAACCTTGGTTTCTTGCCAAACCATAGTTCATAAGGCGTCATCTCAACGGATTTAGATGGTGCCGTTTTTAACGTGAATGCAGCTGTCTCTAATGCATAACCCCAAAACGATAGTGGTAAATCAGTAAGAGACATCATAGATTGCACCATATCTAATAAAGTACGGTTACGATGTTCGGACACACCATTACGCTGTGGTGTTCCAGATGGCGTGAGTTGCGAAACTATTCCGCATTGTTTCAAATGAAGACCAAACTCGTAACTCAAATATTCTCCTCCCCGATCAGATCGTAGAAACTTTATTTTCTTGTTACGATGATTTTCCACTTCACTCTGAAATTAAATGAACTTTTCAAATGTTCCAGACTTATGTTTCATCAAGTAGATATACCCATATCTGCTCAAATCATCTGTGAAGGTCAAAAAATAATGATACCCGCCGTGAGCCTCAACACTCATCGGATCGCATACATCAGTATGTATTATTTCCAATAAGTCAGTTGCTCGCTCCATTGTTCCGGAGAACGGAGTCTTAGTCATCTTGCCCATAAGGCATGGTTCGCAAGCATCAAGTGATTCATAATCAAGTGATTCCAAAAGCCCATCAGCATGGAGTTTCTTCATGCGCTTTACACCAATATGACCTAAACGGCAGTGCCACAATTAAGTTGCACTATCATTATTAACTTTGATTCAATATTATGAATATGTGTATCACTATGATCGAGATCCAACAAACCATTTTCATTGGTTGTATGACCATAGAAGGTTTTATTCATGTAAACAGAACAACAATTGTTCTCTAACTTAAATGAATAACCATATTGCAATAAACATGATCAAATCATATTCATGCTCAACACAAACACCAAATAACACTTATTTAGGTTCAACACTAATCCCGAAAGTATAGGGAGTGTGCGATGATGATAATATCAATCTTGGAACCACTTCCAACACACATCGTCACTTCATCCTTAACTAGTCTCTGTTCATTCTGCAACTCCCATTTCGAGTTACTAATCTTAGCAACTGAACTAGTATCAAATACTCAGGGGTTGCTATAAACACTAGTAAAGTACACATCAATAACATGTATATCAAATATACCTTTGTTCACTTTGCCATCATTCTTATCCGCCATATACTTGGGGCAGTTCCGCTTCCAGTGACCAGTCCCTTTGCAGTAGAAGCACTCAGTCTCAGGCTTAGGTCCAGACTTGGGTTTCTTCACTTGAGCAGCAACTTGGTTGCTGTTCTTCTTGAAGTTCCCCTTCTTCCCTTTGCCCTTTTCTTGAAACTAGTGGTCTTGTCGACCATCAACACTTGATGCTTTTCTTGATTTCTACCTTCGTCGATTTCAGCATCACGAAGAGCTTGGGAATCGTTACCGTTATCCCTTGCATATTATAGTTCATCAAGAAGTTCTAGTAACTTGGTGATAGTGACTAGAGAACTCTGTCAATCACTGTCTTATCTGGAAGATTAACTCCCACTTGATTCAAGTGATTGTAGTACTCAGACATTCTGAGCACATGCTCACTAGCTGAGCAATTCTCCTCCATCTTGTAGGCAAAGTACTTGTCAAAGGTCTCATACCTTTCGACATGGGCATGAGTTTGAAATACTAATTTCAACTCTTGGAACATCTCATATGCTCCGTGGCGTTTCAAAAACATCTTTGCCCCGATTCTAAGCCGTAAAGCATGGTGCACTAAACTATCAAGTAGTCATCATATCGAGCTTGCCAAACGTTTATAATGTCTGCATTTGCTCTTGCAATCGGTCTGTCACCTAGCGGTGCATCAAGGACATAATCCTTCTCTGCAGCAGTGAGGATAATCCTCAGAACATGGATCCAATCCGCATCATTGCTACTAACATCTTTCAACTTAGTTTTCTCTAGGAACATATCAAAAATAAAACAGGGGAGCTAAACGCGAGCTATTGATCTACAACATAGATATGCTAATACTACCAGGACTAAGTTCATGATAAATTAAAGTTCAATTAATCATATTACTTAAGAACTCCCACTTAGACAGACATCCCTCTAATCATCTAAGTGATCACGTGATCCATATCAATTAAACCATAACCGATCATCACGTGAGATGGAGTAGTTTTCAATGGTGAACATCACTATGTTGATCATATCTACTATATGAATCACGCTCGACCTTTCGGTCTCAGTGTTCTGAGGCCATATCTGCATATGCTAGGCTCGTCAAGTTTAACCCGAGTATTCTGCATGTGCAAAACTGTCTTACACCCGTTGTAGATGAACGTTGAGCTTATCACACCCGATCATCACGTGGTGTCTCGGCACGACGAACTTTGGCAACGGTGCATACTTAGGGAGAACACTTTTACCTTGAAATTTAGTGAGAGATCATCTTATAATGCTACCGTCAAACAAAGCAGAATAAGATGCATAAAGGATAAACATCACATGCAATCAATATAAGTGATATGATATGGCCATCATCATCTTGTGCCTTTGATCTCCTTCTACAAAGCACCGTCATGATCACCATCATCACCGGCGCGTCACCTTGATCTCCATCGTAGCATCATTGTCATCTCTCCAACTATTGCTTCTACGACTATCGCTACCGCTTAGTGATAAAGTAAAGCAATTACTGGGCGATTGCATTGCATACAATAAAACGACAACCATATGGCTCCTGCCAGTTGCAGATAACTCCATTACAAAACATGATCATCTCATACAATAAATATAGCATCATGTCTTGACCATATCACATCACAACATGCCCTGCAAAACAAGTTAGACGTCCTCTACTTTGTTGTTGCAAGTTTTACGTTGCTGCTATGGGCAGAGCAAGAACCGTTCTTACCTGCGCATCAAAACCACAACGATAGTTCGTCAAGTTAGTGTTGTTTTAACCTTCTCAAGGACCGGGCATAGTCACACTCGGTTCAACTAAAGTTGAAGAAACTGACACCCGCCAGCCTCCTGTGTGCAAAGCACGTCGGTAGAACCAGTCTCGCGTAAGCGTACGCGTAATGTCGGTCTGGGCCGCTTCATCCAACAATACCGCCGAACCAAAGTATGACATGCTGGTAAGCAGTATGACTTGTATCGCCCACAACTCACTTGTGTTCTACTCGTGCATATAACATCTACGCATAAACCTGGCTCTGATACCACTGTTGGGGAACGTAGTAATTTCAAAAAAACTCCTACGCGCACGTAAGATCATGGTGATGCATAGCAACGAGAGGGGAGAGTGTTGTCTACGTACCCTCGTAGACCGTAAGCGGAAGCGTTTTATCAACGCGGTTGATGTAGTCGTACACCTTCACGATCCGTCCCGATCAAGTACCGAACGTACGGCACCTCCGCGTTCAGCACACGTTCAGCTCGATGATGTCCTCACCTTCTTGATCCAGCAAGAGGGGCGAAGTAGTAGATGAGTTTCGGCAGCACGACGGCGTGAACACTATTATCCCATATATCAATCTTTATGTCCGGACCATTCCGGAGTTCCTCATCATGTCTGTGATCTTATCCGGAACTCCGAACATCATTCGGTCACCAACATATATAACTCATATAATACTATATCGTCAATGAACGTTAAGCGTGCGGACCCTACGGGTTCGAGAACTATGTAGACATGACCGAGACACTTCTCTGGTCAATAACCAATAGCGTAACCTGGATGCCCATATTGGCTTCTACATATTCTACGAAGATCTTTATCGGTCGAACCGCATAACAACATACGTTGTTCCCTTTGTCATCGGTATGTTACTTGCCCGAGATTCGATCGTCGGTATCTCAATACCTAGTTAAATCTCGTTACCGACAAGTCTCTTTACTCGTTCCGTAATGCATCATCCTGCAACTAACTCATTAGTCACATTGCTTGCAAGGCTTATAGTTATGTGCATTACCGAGAGGGCCCAGAGATACCTCTCCGACAATCGGAGTGACAAATCCTAATCTTGATTTATGCCAACTCAACAAGTACCTTCGGAGACACCTGTAGAGCACCTTTATAATCACCCAGTTACGTTGTGATGTTTGGTAGCACACAAAGTGTTCCTCCGGTAATCGGGAGTTGCATAATCTCATAGTCATAGGAACATGTATAAGTCATGAAGAAAGCAATAGCAATATACTAAACGATCGTATGCTAAGCTAACGGAATGGGTCAAGTCAATCACATCATTCTCTAATGATGTGATCCCGTTAATCAGATGACAACTCATGTCTATGGCTAGGAAATTTAACCATCTTTGATTCAACGAGCTAGTCAAGTGGAGGCATACTAGTAACACTCTGTTTGTCTATGTATTCACACATGTATTATGTTTCCGGTTAATACAATTCTAGCATGAATAATAAACATTTATCATGAAATAAGGAAATAAATAATAACTTTATTATTGCCTCTAGGGCATATTTCCTTCAACTATATGATTCACGTTCGACCTTTCGGTCTCCAGTGTTCCGAGGCCATATCTGCATACGCTAGGCTCGTCAAGTTTAACCCGAGTATTCTGCGTGTGCAAAACTGGCTTGCACCCATTGTATGTGAACATAGAGCTTATCACACCCGATCATCACGTGGTGTCTCAGCACGAAGAACTGTCGCAACGGTGCATACTCAGGGAGAACACTTATACCTTGAAATTTTAGTAAGGGATCATCTTATAAAGCTACCGCCGAACTAAGCAAAATAAGATGTATAAAAGATAAACATCACATGCTATCAAAATATGTGACGTGGTATGGCCATCATCATCTTGTGCCTTTGATCTCCATCTCCAAAGTACCGTCGTGATCTTCATCGTCACCGGCATGACACCATGATCTCCATCATCTTGATCTCTATCAATGTGTCGTCACATGGTCGTCGCGCCAACTATTGCTTTTGCAACTATTGCTATCGCATAGCGATAAAGTAAAGCAATTATATGGTGCTTGCATCATATGCAATAAAGAGACAACCATAAGGCTCCTAACAGTTGCCGATAACTTTAGCAAAAACATGATCATCTCATACAACAATTTATATCTCATCACGTCTTGACCATATCACATCACAACATGCCCTGCAAAAACAAGTTAGACGTCATCTACTTTGTTGTTGCAAGTTTTACGTGGCTGCTACGGGCTTAGCAAGAACCGTTCTTACCTACGCATCAAAACCACAACGATTTTTCGTCAAGTATGTGTTGTTTTAACCTTCAACAAGGACCGGGCGTAGTCACACTCGATTCAGCTAAAGTTGGAGAAACTGACACCCGCCAGCCATCTGTGTGCAAAGCATGTCGGTAGAACCAGTCTCGCATAAGCGTACGCGTTATGTCGGTCTAGGCCGCTTTATCCAACAATACCGCCGAATCAAAGTATGACATGATGGTAAGCAGTATGACTATTATCGCCCACAACTCTTTGTGTTCTACTCGTGCATATAACATCTACGCATAAACCTGGCTCGGATGCCACTGTTGGGGAACGTAGTAATTTCAAAAATTTCCTACGCACACACAAGATCATGGTGATGCATAGCAACGAGAGGGAAGAGTGTTGTCTACGTACCCTCATAGACCAAAAGCGGAAGCGTTATGACAACGCGGTTGATGTAGTCGTACGTCTTCACGTCCGACCGATCCTAGCACCGAAGGTACGGCACCTCCGCGATCTGCACACGTTCAGCTGGGTGATGTCCCACGAACTCACGATCCAGCAGAGTGTCGAGGGAGAGCTTCGTCAGCACGACAGCGTGATGACGGTGATGATGAAGCTATCGGCGCAGGGCTTCGCCTAAGCACTGCAACGATATGACCGAGGTGGAATATGGTGGAGGGGGACACCGCACACGGCTTGGAACAGTCAACTCGTGTGTCCTAGGGTGCCCCCTTCCCTCGTATATAAAGGAGCAAGGGCGGAGGCCGGCCGGCCTTGGGGCGCGCCAAGGAGAGGGGGAGTCCTCCTCCTAGTGGGAGTAGGACTCCCCTTTCCTAGTCCAACTAGGAAGGAGGAAGGGGGAAGGAAGGAGAGGGAGGAAGGGAGGAAAGAGGGGGCGGCGCCCCCCCTCCTTATCCAATTCGGACTCCCAAGGGGGGGGGGCACGGCCAGCCCTAGGCCCTCTCCTCTCTCTCCCACAAGGCCCATGTTGGCCCATTATATCCCCGGGGGGTTCCGATAGCCCCCCGGCACTCTGATAAATATCCGGTGACCCCCGGAACTCATCCGGTGCCCGAATATGGTCGTCCAATATATCAATCTTTATGTCTCGACCATTTCGAGACTCCTCGTCATGTCCGTGATCACATCCGGGACTCCGAACTATCTTCGGTACATCAAAACACATAAACTCATAATACCGATCGTCACCGAACGTTAAGCGTGCGGACCCTACGGGTTCGAGAACTATGTAGACATGACCGAGACACGTCTCCGGTCAATAACCAACAGCGGAACCTGGATTTTCATATTGGCTCCACATATTCTACGAAGATCTTTATCGGTCAAACCGCATAACAACATACGTTGTTCCCTTTGTCATCGGTATGTTACTTGCCCGAGATTCGTTCATCGGTATCTCAATACCTAGTTCAATCTCGTTACCGGCAAGTCTCTTTACTCGTTCCGTAATGCATCATCATGCAACTACTCATTAGTTACATTGCTTGCAAGGCTTATAGTGATGTGCATTACCGAGAGGGCCCAGAGATACCTCTCCGACAATCGGAGTGACAAATCCTAATCTCGATCTATGCCAACTCAACGAGTACCATCGAAGAAACCTGTAGAGCACCTTTATAATCACCCAGTTACGTTGTGACGTTTGGTAGCACACAAAGTGTTCTTCCGGTATTCGGAAGTTGCATAATCTCATACTCATAGGAACATGTATAAGTCATGAAGAAAGCAATAGCAACATACTAAACGATCAAGTGCTAAGCTAACGGAATGGGTCAAGTCAATCACATCATTCTCTAATGATGTGATCCCGTTAATCAAATGACAACTCATGTCTATGGCTAGGAAATTTAACCATCTTTCATTCAACGAGCTAGTCAAGTGGAGGCATACTAGTAACACTCTGTTTGTCTATGTATTCACACATGTATTATGTTTCCGGTTAATACAATTCTAGCATGAATAATAAACATTTATCATGAAATAAGGAAATAAATAATAACTTTATTATTGCCTCTAGGGCATATTTCCTTCAACTATATGATTCACGTTCGACCTTTCGGTCTCCAGTGTTCCGAGGCCATATCTGCATATGCTAGGCTCGTCAAGTTTAACCCGAGTATTCTGCGTGTGCAAAACTGGCTTGCACCCGTTGTATGTGAACATAGAGCTTATCACACCCGATCATCACGTGGTGTCTCAGCACGAAGAACTGTCGCAACGGTGCATACTCAGGGAGAACACTTATACCCTGAAATTTTAGTAAGGTATCATCTTATAAAGCTACTGCCGAACTAAGCAAAATAAGATGTATAAAAGATAAACATCACATGCAATCAAAATATGTGACATGGTATGGCCATCATCATCTTGTGCCTTTGATCTCCATCTCCAAAGTACCATCGTGATCTTCATCGTCACCGGCATGACACCATGATCTCCATCATCTTGATCTCTATCAATGTGTCGTCACATGGTCGTCGCGCCAACTATTGCTATCGCATAGCGATAAAGTAAAGCAATTATATGGTGCTTGCATCATATGCAATAAAGAGACAACCATAAGGCTCCTAACAGTTGCCGATAACTTTAGCAAAAACATGATCATCTCATACAACAATTTATATCTCATCACGTCTGGACCATATCACATCACAACATGCCCTGCAAAAACAAGTTAGACGTCATCTACTTTGTTGTTGCAAGTTTTACGTGGCTGCTACGGGCTTAGCAAGAACCGTTCTTACCTACGCATCAAAACCACAACGATTTTTCGTCAAGTATGTGTTGTTTTAACCTTCAACAAGGACCGGGCGTAGTCACACTCGATTCAGCTAAAGTTGGAGAAACTGACACCCGCCAGCCATCTGTGTGCAAAGCATGTCGGTAGAACCAGTCTCGCATAAGCGTACGCGTTATGTCGGTCTAGGCCGCTTTATCCAACAATACCGCCGAATCAAAGTATGACATGATGGTAAGCAGTATGACTATTATCACCCACAACTCTTTGTGTTCTACTCGTGCATATAACATCTACGCATAAACCTGGCTCGGATGCCACTGTTGGGGAACGTAGTAATTTCAAAATTTTCCTACGCACACACAAGATCATGGTGATGCATAGCAACGAGAGGGAAGAGTGTTGTCTACGTACCCTCATAGACCATAAGCGGAAGCGTTATGACAACGCGGTTGATGTAGTCGTACGTCTTCACGTCCGACCGATCCTAGCACCGAAGGTACGGCACCTCCGCGATCTGCACACGTTCAGCTGGGTGATGTCCCACGAACTCACGATCCAGCAGAGTGTCGAGGGAGAGCTTCGTCAGCACGACAGCGTGATGACCGTGATGATGAAGCTACCGGCGCAGGGCTTCGCCTAAGCACTGCAACGATATGACCGAGGTGGAATATGGTGGAGGGGGACACCGCACACGGCTTGGAACAGTCAACTCGTGTGTCCTAGGGTGCCCCCTGCCCCCGTATATAAAGGAGCAAGGGGGGAGGCCGGCCGGCCTTGGGGCGCGCCAAGGAGAGGGGGAGTCCTCCTCCTAGTGGGAGTAGGACTCCCCTTTCCTAGTCCAACTAGGAAGGAGGAAGGGGGAAGGAAGGAGAGGGAGGGAGGGAGGAAAGAGGGGGCGCCGCCCCCCTCCTTATCCAATTCGGACTCCCAAGGGGGGGGGGCACGGCCAGCCCTAGGCCCTCTCCTCTCTCTCTCCCACAAGGCCCATGTTGGCCCATTATATCCCCCGGGGGTTCCGATAACCCCCCGGCACTCCGATAAATATCCAGTGACCCCCGGAACTCATCCGGTGCCCGAATATAGTCGTCCAATATATCAATCTTTATGTCTCGACCATTTCGAGACTCCTCGTCATGTCCGTGATCACATCCGGGACTCCGAACTATCTTCGGTACATCAAACACATAAACTCATAATACCGATCGTCACCGAACGTTAAGCGTGCGGACCCTACGGGTTCGAGAACTATGTAGACATGACCGAGACACGTCTCTGGTCAATAACCAACAGCGGAACCTGGATGTTCATATTGGCTCCACATATTCTACGAAGATCTTTATCGGTCAAACCGCATAACAACATACGTTGTTCCCTTTGTCATCGGTATGTTACTTGCCCGAGATTCGATCATCGGTATCTCAATACCTAGTTCAATCTCGTTACTGGCAAGTCTCTTTACTCGTTCCGTAATGCATCATCATGCAACTACTCATTAGTTACATTGCTTGCAAGGCTTATAGTGATGTGCATTACCGAGAGGGCCCAGAGATACCTCTCCGACAATCGGAGTGACAAATCCTAATCTCGATCTATGCCAACTCAACGAGTACCATCGAAGACACCTGTAGAGCACCTTTATAATCACCCAGTTACGTTGTGACGTTTGGTAGCACACAAAGTGTTCCTCCGGTATTCGGAAGTTGCATAATCTCATACTCATAGGAACATGTATAAGTCATGAAGAAAGCAATAGCAACATACTAAACGATCAAGTGCTAAGCTAATGGAATGGGTCAAGTCAATCACATCATTCTCTAATGATGTGATCCCGTTAATCAAATGACAACTCATGTCTATGGCTAGGAAACTTAACCATCTTTGATTCAACGAGCTAGTCAAGTAGAGGCATACTACTGACACTCTGTTTGTCTATGTATTCACACATGTATCAAGTTTCCGGTTAATACAATTCTAGCATCAATAGCAAACATCTATCATGATATAAGCAAATATAAAATAGCAACTTTATTATTGCCTCTAGGGCATATTTCCTTCAATTCAGAGGGCCTGTAAAACTGTAGAACCTACAATGTTAGGTGTTTGCCACTTTCTCTCTTTTGTTGCAAATATTTGACGTCTAGTAGGATGGGAACTCCAGACTTGCCATAATGGGACTCGCCATTTCCACCCATGATTGAGACTAAGAACTAGCGGGGAGGGTTTTAGGATAGGTGGTATACCGAGTCACCTTGTTGCACAAAGATCTGTCAAAACAAGGAGGGAATTTTACGGCAAAATGGACAAAAATGACCTTCGGGCGTAACAAATTCACAAAGTGAACTGTTGAAAGGATCGATATAGTTGACTAGAGGGGGGTGAATAGGCAACTAACAATTTTTAGCTTTTCTTTACCAAATTAAACTTTGCATCAAAATAGGGGGTCTAGATATGCAACTAAGTGAACAACCTATATGATGCAATGACAACAAGCACGCAAGCAAGTAAGAGATATAACACGAGTAAACTTGCGAAAGTAAAGGAGCGAGATAACCAAGAGTGGAGCCGGTGAAGACGAGGATGTGTTACCGAAGTTCCTTCCTTTTGAAGGGAAGTACGTCTCCGTTGGAGCGGTGTGGAGGCACAATGCTCCCCAAGAAGCCACTACGGCCACCGTATTCTCCTCACGCCCTCACACAATGCGAGATGTCGTGATTCCACTATTGGTGCCCTTGAAGGCGGCGACCGGACCTTTACCAACAAGGTTGGGGCGATCTCCACAACTTAATTGGAGGCTCCCAACGACACCACAAAGCTTCACCACAATGGACTATGGCTCCGCGGTGACTTCAACCGTCTAGGGTGCTCAAACACCAAAGAGTAACAAGATCCGCTAGGGATAAGTGGGGGGAATCAAATTTCTCTTGGTGGAAGTGTAGATCGTGGCCTTCTCAACCAATCCCGAGCAAATCAACAAGTTTGATTGGCTAGGGAGAGAGATCGGGCGAAAATGGAGCTTGGAGCAACAATGGAGCTTTTTGGGGGAAGAGGTAGGTCAACTTTGGGGAAGAAGACCCCCTTATATAGTGGGGGGAACAAACCAACCGTTACCCCCACTTCTGCCCCGCAGAGAGCGGTACTACCGCTGTGCCAGCGGTACTACCGCTTGCCACTATAAGCGGTACTACCGCTCCTCCTCGCGGTACTGCCGCTTGGCCCACAGCGGTACTACCGCGGTGGGAGGGCGGTACTACCGCATACGAGCGGTACTACGGCCCCCCACAGCCGCGTCCAGTACTGTAAAACCCGACACGAAAAAGAGCCCTCGAATTGAGGCGGTACTAGCACGAGACCACCGCGGTACTACGGCTGGGGGCTACTAGCGGTACTACTGCTCTGGAGCGGTACTACCGCTCCCAGAGCGGTACTACCGCTTGTGGCACCCAAGCGGTACTACCGCTCCGTCCCGCGGTACTACCGCTGGGACCAGAGTGAGCACACAGTTGGGGGCTACCAGCGGTACTACTGCTCTGGGCGGTACTACCGCTCCAGAGCGGTACTACCGCTTGTAGCATCCAAGCGGTACTACCGCTCCGGCCCGCGGTACTACCGCTGGGACCAACGAGAGCACACTGAGAAGAGAAACGAGCCCATCATCAAAACGGAAAGGCTCGGAGGGAGGGGCAAAGGAAGTGTACGTGATGATTCCGCCCTAGCCTTTCCAAAACGGACCCCCTCTTGATAGTACGGTGATCCCTATGAAACTAGTCCACCAAACTAGTCCGAAAGGACTACACCGTCTTCGCTTCAAGCTCCGAGGGGAGGGAATCGTCTCGTGCCAAAAGGATGAATCTCTGAAAAACACTCAATGCACACGATTAGTCCGCAAAAGCATTGTCATCAATCACCAAAACATCTTAGGGATAAATATGCCCTTACAATCTCCCCCTTTTTGGTGGATTGATGACAATACGGGATTTGCACAACTGGGAAAAGACAAAGGACATAAGCAAACCTCAAATCTCTAAAATATAGACGGGCTCCCCCTAGATGTGTGCCATAAAGATAAGTGCTTTGGACTGCACGACACACATACTAGGATCAACACTCCCCCTGTATTTTAGAGACCAACAACCTAAGTGAGATACAAGATTGCAGGATATATAACATAATGAAGCATGTAACTCATGAGATATCAAAAGACTAGAGACAAAGATAAAGACATGATATGGATAGGGTAGCATATGTCTCACACCATATGACTTGAACTAAGGTCTCACTGAACACAAAACCAAGCAAAACACAAGGTAGCACACAAGCAAAGCACAAGGTAGCACACAATGAAAGCACAAAGGCAAAGACACACTCGCAACACAACGACGCAAATCCCTAAACTCTCTCCCCCTTTGGCATCGAGACACCAAAAGGGGCAAAGAGCTAACCTACGGCTCTAGGTGAGAGCATGCTGAGGATCTCGAACATCAGGACTCCGCGTGATCATCTGCACTGCCGTCCTCGCCCGGAAACTGCTCGGCATCTGAATCGGTCCACGGACAGTGCTGCTGGATCCACTCCTCCTCCTCAGTAATCTGACCCTCAGAGCCGCTGGTGACGGTCACACCCATCTGACGCATAAGCTCCTTGTGACGTCCCCTTGCCTTCTTCTCAGCCACATGAGTCATGTACTGACCGTGAGACTCCATGCAGAACAGCTTCTTCATCTTGTGTTTGAGCTTCTTTGCCCAAGAGGGCTCTGCTGCAGAAGGCTCTGTCCCAGAAGGCACATAATCCTCATCATCATCACCGGCATCAGCCTCGTCCTCGGTCTCCATGGCAGCAGCAGAAGATGGAACTCCAGATCTACCCCAATTATCCTTCTTCCTCAGACGCTTGATCTCATGAGAGACCAACTCTCCAGTTTCCAACTGCTCCTCAGGATAGGTATGTCTCCAGGCCCTCTCAATAAGCAACCTAATGAACGGACCATAAATTGGGCACTTGCGCTCAGAAACAGCCGCCAGAAGTTCAGACCATATGACATGAGAGATGTCCAGGGACTCGCCGGTGTTTGCTTCCTTCTCACGCTGGCAGAAGAGAAGCATGTCCACAAGATAAGAGTGTACCATGTCCAGATTCCCAATACGAGGGAAGAGAGTCTCGCGGAAGATACGGTGAAGGATGTCCAGATAGGCAGACAACTCATAGGTTTCCTTCCTGGTCTCAGGGTTGACCTTCCGAGTACAGTAGGGCCAGAGGGCTTGCTTTTGAGTGGAGGTAACATTTTGGTGAGGACGAAAACCGACTGGAGTCTCGAGCCCTTGATCTTCCACCTCAAGCAGCCCCATGAAGGCCTGCCACTTGACAGCAAGCACCTTCCCATTAGTCATCCAAGTCAGAGTCCTGTCTGCAGCAGTTCCTAGGCGAACAGTGGCAAAGAACTATGCCAGCAAATCTGCATCAAAGTCCTTGTTGAACTGCATGATCCTGAGAATGTTCAACTGAGAGCACATCTGAAGGGCATCACCAAAGTAATCAGGGTCCTTCTCCATAGCATCCGTGTTGATGGAATGAACATTGACAAAGAGGTTCTTCTTAGCCTTGATCACATCAAAGTATGTGGCATACTGAAACCGGTTCCAGAACGGGCGATTGACAAGGTTGGGTTCTTGGTCTTCCTCATATGGGTTGCGCCGACGCCTGTCCCAGAATTCCTTGCTAGACATCTCAGTCACCTTCTTGCCACTTGGCTTCGGTCGGCTGGCAATCTTCTTCTTGCGAGGAGGATTAGCACTTGAGGGAGCACCCCCTGCCGGCGGTGGAGCACTGGAAGAACCACCTGCAGTCTCAGATGAGCGGTACCGCTTTGACGTTGAACGCCCGGGGTTGACACGGCGGACTTGCTGCTCAGAATGTTCATCACCTGGAACCAAACACACGGACACAAGAAACAACCAGAAGGAACGATCAAAACCAAATAAACACAACACAAATGGATCAACATGTGGTAGGAAACGATGGAACTGGGCATCCGGCGGTAGTACCGTGCCTGTACTACGGCAGTACCGCACAAGCGGTAGTACCGTGCAATATGGGCAGTAGTACCGCCCGAGACGGGGCACGGAGGATCCCTACTGCCGTGGTCAGATCCGGCACTACCGGGGATGCCAAATTCAAAAATAAACCTACCAAACATCAATCCAAAGAGTCTAGTTGCCTTCTCCAACCTACTCAAGCCTAGATTTGGCCAAAAATCTAGAGATGCAACTACTACTGCCCCTAAAACGCGAGATCTGAAAACTAGACAAGAAGAGAAAAGGAACGGGGGCAATACCGGCATCCATGGCAAGAGGATGAGGTGGGGATCGACTCCACCGAAGGGAATGGAGAGGGACGGTCCGGAGACGGAGGGCCGCCGGAGCCCTCCCGCGGCGAGATGGCGCTGGAGAGAGAGGAAGAGGAACCAGGGGACGAAGCAAATGGGTATGGGGTGGAGGAAACCACCCCTGCCCACGACTTAACCCCCTGGCCCCGCCCCTCAGCGGTAGTACCGTGATGATGGGCGGTAGTACCGCTTAGCCACATAAGCGGTAGTACCGCTCCGTGGAGCAGTAGTACCGCTCCAGCGGTAGTACCGCGCCTTCACAACGGTAGTACCGCCCAGCGCAACCTCAAACCAGATTCAACACCTATGGTGCAAAACGAAAGACGGGAAACAACGGCAAGAAGACCAACAAGAGCACTAGCACGAAAACAAGAATCACACGCCTCTATACGAGAGGGCGGTGGCCGAGGCCACCTATGTTTGAGTCACTTGGTATGGCACCGCGAAGAATTATCCTTGGGCCCATGACCAAAGCTCGTCTTTGAAGCACAAGTACCATCAAAAATGGCTAATGTGAAAGAGTGAGATCAGTTTATGCATTATGGGGGGAGGGAGAGTTCATTGAGAGAACAACACTCCCCCTACGTCCATGCCTACACCTAGACAAGAATGCACAATGAATGTGAGGGGTGTGCAAAGGTTCAAACCACATTGCTAGAATCAATGATATTTACCTCATGCCTTAACTCGCGAAATCTTGCTTCATCCAATGGCTTCGTGAAAATATCTGCAAGGTTATCATGAGTGTTGACATAGTTGATCTCGATCTCCCCTCGCCTAATATGATCCCGGATGAAGTGATACCGAATCTCAATATGCTTTGTCTTGAAGTGTTGCACCGGGTTGAGAGAAATCTTGATAGCACTTTCATTGTCACACCAAAGAGGCACTTTGTCACAAATGACACCGTGATCCTTTAAAGTTTGCCTCATCCATAAGAGTTGTGCACAACAACTTCCGGCCGCCACATACTCCGCTTCAGTGGACGAGAGAGACACACAACTTTGCTTTTTAGAAGACCAACTTACCAAAGAGCAACCAAGAAATTGGCACCCTCCAGAAGTGGACTTCCTATCCACTTTGTCTCCTGCCCAATCGGAGTCCGAATAACCTACAAGCTTGAAGTTTGCTCCTCTTGGGTACCATAGGCCAAAGTTTGGGGTATGAGCCAAATATCGAAAGATTCGCTTGACCGCCACAAAGTGGCTTTCCTTAGGTGCGGCTTGAAACCGTGCACATATTCCCACACTCAACATGATATCCGGTCTAGATGCACAAAGGTAAAGCAAGGATCCAATCATGGAGCGATATACCTTTTGATCCACCGCTTTACCATTGGGATCAATGTCTAGTTGGCACTTGGTGGGCATTGGAGTGGAAGCCGGCTTGACATCACTTAGCTTGAATCTCTTTAGCATGTCTTGAGTGTATTTGGCTTGGTTGATGAAGGTTCCTTCTCTTCTTTGTTTGATTTCGAATCCGAGAAAGAACTTCAACTCTCCCATCATAGACATCTTGAACTTTGAGGTCATGAGAGCGGCAAATTCTTCATTGAAGGCTTTGTTAGGGGAACCAAAAATAATATCATCAACATATAGTTGGCACACAAACAACTCCCCTTTGACCTTCTTAGTAAAAAGAGTGGGGTCGATTTTCCCGATTTCGAATCCACGATCTTGTAACAACTCCGTAAGATGCTCATACCACGCACGTGGGGCTTGTTTAAGGCCATAGAGCGCCTTGTGGAGTTGATACACATGATCGGGGAAATAGGGATCTTCGAACCCGGGGGGTTGTTTGACATATACCAACTCATTTATGGGACCATTAAGAAAAGCACTCTTCACATCCATTTGTTGCAATGTGAAATTATGATGAGAAGCATAAGCAATCAATAAACGAATAGATTCAAGGCGAGCGACGGGGACAAAGGTTTCACCGTAGTCGATACCCTCGACTTGGGAGTAGCCTTGTGCCACCAAACGAGCCTTGTTGCGAACAATGATTCCATGAGCGTCTTGCTTGTTCTTGAATATCCACTTGGTTCCAATGACATTATGATTTCCGGTTGGCCTTGGCACTAACTTCCACACTTGGTTATGTTCGAAGTTGTTGAGTTCTTCATGCATGGCGTTGAGCCAATCCGGGTCCTCGAGCGCTTCATAAACCTTTTGGGGTTCGACACAAGAAACAAACGCATGATGTTCACAATAGTTTGCTAATTGTCTACAAGTGCTTACCCCCTTTCTTAGGCTTCCAACCACATTCTCCATGAGATGACCTTTGGTGGTGAGCTTGGAAGCGATCTTAGCGGCACGACGCTCCAATTCCTCCTCGGAAGTGAAGTGAGGAGGGGTTACTTGATCATCTTGAGTGTCGTCTTGAGCTTGTCCTTGATCTTGAGCTTGCTCGAGGGGAGGAACTTGACCTTGGGCATCATTTGGTGGATCACCACCATCTTGAGGATGATCTTGCCCTTGATCTTGTTCATGAGGTTGAGGGCCTTCACTTTGTTCTTCGGAAGCGTGTGGGTCTTGGGTTGGTGATGGATCCACTTGAGTGGAGCATTGTCCTTCTCCTTCGGCCACAAGGGGTTCCTCAATGGGTAGGATATATCCAACACCCATTCTTCTTATGGCTTGGGGAGGAATTTCATCACCTACATCACAAGTACCACTTTGCTCCACTTGGGAGCCGTTATTCTCATCAAACTCCACGTTACACGTCTCCTCAATAAGTCCCGTGGACTTATTGAGAACACGGTAAGCATGGGAGTTTGTAGCATAACCAACAAATATGCCCTCATGAACTCTAGTCTCAAATTTAGACAAACGAACACCTTTCTTGAGAATGAAACACTTACACCCGAACACCCGAAAGTACTTGAGGTTGGGCTTGTTACCGGTGAGTATCTCATATGGAGTCTTGTTCAAGCCTTTGCGGAGATAGAGCCGATTTGAAGCATGACACGCGGTGTTGATGGCTTCGGCCCAAAAGTTGTATGGAGACTTGAACTCCGCCATCATGGTCCTTGCCGCATCCATCAACGTCCGGTTCTTCCTCTCCGCAACACCATTTTGTTGAGGGGTGTAAGGTGCGGAATATTGATGCTTGATCCCCTCATCACTAAGAAACTCATCCAGGGTGTAGTTCTTGAACTCGGTGCCGTTGTCACTTCTTATAGTCAAGATCTTTGCATTGTGTTGACGTTGGGCTTCATTTGCAAAGTCAATGACTGTTTGTTGGGTCTCACTCTTCCTCTTGAAAAAATACACCCAAGTGTATCTAGAATAGTCATCCACAATTACCAAGCAATATTTTCTACCCCCAAGACTATCAAAGGATGGAGGCCCAAAGATATCCAAATGAAGGAGCTCCAAGGGCCTCTTCGAGTAAATGAGAGTCGTGGGAGGGTGAGCCTTCTCATGAAGCTTTCCTTCGATACAAGCACTGCAAGCACGATCTTTAGCAAAACTAACGTTCGTTAGTCCACGGACATGGTCCCCCTTGAGAAGACTTTGCAAAGATCTCATATTGACATGGGCTAAACGGCGATGCCAAAGCCATCCCACGTCAACTTTAGCCATTAGGCATGTCGCGGTCTTAGTGGGTCGCTCCGAAAAGTTAATCACATAGAGACCGTTCTCGACATGCCCAACAAATGCTACTTTAAGAGTCTTGCTCCACAAGAGGGCCACGGTATCAATATCAAAGAAAGTGGCAAAGCCCATGATAGCAAGTTGACGAACGGAAAGTAAATTGTATGCAAGGGACTCAACTAGCATGACCTTCTCGATCGTGAGATCATGAGAAATGACAACTTTGCCGAGTCCCAATACCTTAGAAGACGAGGCATCACCCCACTCGACATTGGTGGGCATAGATGGAATCTTGTGCACGTCCACCACCAAGTCCTTGCTTCCGGTCATATGATTTGTAGCTCCACTATTGAGCAACCATGATCCCCCACCGGAAGCAAACACCTACAAGAGATCAATGCTTGGTTTTAGGTACCCATTTTGTAATGGGTCCTTTGATGTTAGTAACAAGGGTCTTAGGAACCCAAATGGACCATTCAATATACTCATGAGGAGAACCAACAAATTTGTCATAAACATGCCCATCACTTGCATGACATAACACATAAGCAGGATTAAAGTCGCCGGCTTTGTTGGATGGGGTGGAATTGCCCTTCTTGACACCGTCACCATTCGCATTGTTCTTCTTCTCCTTGGAGGTACCCTCTCCCTCTTTCACAAAAGTTTGCTTGAGAGGGGGAGGTCGTTTGGTCTTGTCATTCTTCTTCTTGTTCTTGGGCTTGGGAGCGAACCCAATCCCCTCCTTGGCTACAACTTCCTTTTGGTTTCTCAAAAGGTCGTTGAGGTTCTTCTCACCTTGTATGCATGACACAAGGCCTTTCTCAAGTTGCTCCTTCAACTTAGCATTCTCCTCAACAAGATGCACATGCTCACAACAAGGGTTAGTAGCATTTGCATTATCAATTAACACCATATGAGGAAAGGTGGCTTTCTCCTTAGTTAGCATTACTTGGAGTTGATCATGAGACTCCTTGAGGCTAGCATGAGCACCCTTCAAGACTTTGTGAGCCTTGTCGAGAATGTCAAACTCCTCTTTAAGTCTAGCAAGATCAACCCCAAGTTTTGCCTTCTCGGAGTTTAGCACACGAGACACAACAAGAGCATGATCAAGATCTTTCTTTAACTTAGCATGATCATCGTTGTATGACTCCTCAAGAGCCAAACGAAGACCACGCTCTTCGTCAAGAGCATTGGAAAGATCCGAAATCTCATCGGCATAGTCACACTATGCCCCTCCATCTTAGAGATGGTATCTTCGTGAGCCTCGATCATGTCATTGGCTTCACCAAGTTGTTCCAAGAGAGCAACGAAGTGCTTCTTGGATTTACCCTTGAGTTTACCCATAAAGATCTCAAACTCATTTTCCTCCACATTTGTCCCCTCATGTTCATCAATGATATCCGTCGAAGAAGGATGATTAATGATGGTAGTTTTGATGTTGGAGGTTACCTTATTGGTGGCTTTAGCCATGAGGCACTTGGCGGTGATGTTCTCATTGGGTGAGTCGAAAAGAGACACCCGTGGAGTCTTCGCAATGGCAACGGAGGCCATGGCAACCGACTCACCATCTTCATCATCGTCATCATCCTCATTGTACTCTTCTTGTACCACCAACGCCTTGGTAGGAGTCTTCTTGGTGAAGTTGCTCTTGTTGGGGAACGACTTGGCCTTGTCTTTTCTAATGAGCTTGCCACCATTGTCTTCCCTCTTCTCGTAAGGGCACTCCGCAACAAAGTGGCTCACATTGCCACAATTGAAGCAAGTCCTCATCCGTTGCTTGCCCTTTGTGCCACTTGAATTGCTCTTGTTGAAGTTTGGCCTTGTGTTCTTCTTGCTCCAAAATTGCCTTGAAGCAAGAGCCATGTTTTCATGATAGGCATACTTCGTATCTTCGAGGTTGCACTCCTCTTCTTCCTCTTCATCCTCTTCCTCCATACTAACCTTGGCCTTTAGAGCAAGGTTGGGCTTCTTTACTCTTTGAGAACGAAGAACCGCATTGTCGGCGGTCTTGTCCAAGATGCTCATAGCAACAAATTCATCCAACACTTCACTTGATGATAAGGTGTGGAAGTCCGGCCTTTGACGAATTACGGAGGACATGGCTTTGTGGTAGGGCATCATTGCCTTGAGGAATTTGCGCTTGGTCCAATTGTCATCCGTGTCCTTACTTCCATGATCTCGGAGAGAGACCGCGAGTTTGGTTACTCTCCGAAAAAGCTCACGAGGTTCTTCATCTTCTTTCATTGCAAACTCGTCGGCTTCATCTTGCACCACTTCATAGTTGGAGCGTTGAATGCTTGCGCTTCCCAGATAGAGGGAAACAACTTGGAGCCAAGCATCCTTGGCCACGGTGTAAGGCCGGAGATGAGGAAGATCTTTGGGTGGGATTGCTTCTTGGATGATGAAGAGAGCATTCTCATTGAATTGATGATCCACAACTTCTCTAGGAATGAAGTTACTTCGGTCATGTGGATAAAAACCATCTTCAATGATTCTCCAAAGGTTAGTGTTCACATGATTTAAATGACGCTTAAAACGATAGACCCAAGAATCAAAATCTACATTCTTCTCAATCTTAGGGGCCGGGCCGGCATGATTCAAATGAGTGGAAGGGAGCGGTCCACCATAGACAGGTGGAGGTTCCACATGGGCAAAGATGCCGGTCCCATTTTTATCACTAGAACAAGGAACTTTCTCGCTAGTAGCTTCCCCCTTGTCAGAGGTAGCATCCGTCACCTTGTTAGCGGGATCACCCACTTTCAACGGTGCGGTGGTAAGTTTAAGCCCTTCTAAGAATTTATTCAACATGCTTTCGACCTTGGTCGTCATGGAGGTTTTCAATGTGTCCAACGCCACATTGAATTCCTCATGAGAGACCGCGGTTCCCCCATCTCCCGTAGACGAGACTGGATTCTCACCGGAGTGCTCCTCCACACCGTCTACCACGTCAACCATACTCTTTGGACGGTAAAGTCCTTAATAAAGAGACGAGGCTCTGATACCAATTGAAAGGATCGATATAGTTGACTAGAGGGGGGGTGAATAGGCAACTAACAATTTTTAGCTTTTCTTTACCAAATTAAACTTTGCATCAAAATAGGTGGTCTAGATATGCAACTAAGTGAACAACCTATATGATGCAATGAAAACAAGCACGCAAGCAAGTAAGAGATATAACATGAGTAAACTTGCGAAAGTAAAGGAACGAGATAACCAAGAGTGGAGCCGGTGAAGACGAGGATGTGTTACCGAAGTTCCTTCCTTTTGAAGGGAAGTACGTCTCCGTTGGAGCGGTGTGGAGGCACAATGCTCCCCAAGAAGCCACTACGGCCACCGTATTCTCCTCACGCCCTCACACAATGCGAGATGCCGTGGTTCCACTATTGGTGCCCTTGAAGGCGGCGACCGGACCTTTACAAACATGGTTGGGGCGATCTCCACAACTTAATTGGAGGCTCCCAACGACACCACAAAGCTTCACCACAATGGACTATGGCTCCGCGGTGACCTGAACCGTCTAGGGTGCTCAAACACCCAAGAGTAACAAGATCCGCTAGGGATAAGTGGGGGGAATCAAATTTCTCTTGGTGGAAGTGTAGATTGTGGCCTTCTCAACCAATCCCGAGCAAATCAACAAGTTTGATTGGCTAGGGAGAGAGATCGGGCGAAAATGGAGCTTGGAGCAACAATGGAGCTTTTTGGGGGAAGAGGTAGGTCAACTTTGGGGAAGAAGGCCCCCTTATATAGTGGGGGGAACAAACCAACCGTTACCCCCACTTCTGCCCCGCAGAGAGCGGTACTACCGTTGTGCCAGCGGTACTACCGCTCCTCCTCGCGGTACTGCCGCTTGGCCCACAGCGGTACTACCGCGGTGGGAGGGCGGTACTACCGCATACGAGCGGTACTACGGCCCCCCACAGCCACGGCCAGTACCGTAAAACCCGACACGAAAAAGAGCCCTCGAATCGAGGCGGTACTAGCACGAGACCACCGCGGTACTACGGCTGGGGGCTACTAGCGGTACTACTGCTCTGGAGCGGTACTACCGCTCCCAGAGCGGTACTACCGCTTGTGGCACCCAAGCGGTACTACCGCTCCGTCCCGCGGTACTACCGCTGGGACCAGAGTGAGCACACAGTTGGGGGCTACCAACGGTACTACTGCTCTGGGCGGTACTACCGCTCCGGCCCGCGGTACTACCGCTGGGACCAGAGAGAGCACACTGAGAAGAGAAACGAGCCCATCATCGAAACGGAAAGGCTCGGAGAGAGGGGCAAAGGAAGTGTACGTGATGATTCCGCCCTAGCCTTTCCAAAACGGACCCCCTCTTGATAGTACGGTGATCCCTATGAAACTAGTCCATCAAACTAATCCGAAAGGACTACACCGTCTTCGCTTCAAGCTCCGATGGGAGGGAATCGTCTCGTGCCAAAAGGATGAATCTCTGAAAAACACTCAATGCACACGATTAGTCCGCAAAAGCATTGTCATCAATCACCAAAACATCTTAGGGATAAATATGCCCTTACAACTGTCCGTGAAACTATTTCACCCAGCTAACCCTTTCATGTAGTGCCCGACGCGTCGGCGCTACACTCCACTATGCAGGCTTGCCAGCGTGGCACCCGGGCCGGGCCAGGCCCTGCACCTGGTTAAGTAGCGCCGACGCCATAGGCGCTATACTCTGAGGTGTAGCTCCCTACACACATCATTTCGCCATATTAAAACCGATGTAACTTTTAATATGTGCATCCGATGAAAACATGTCTTATATGAATGTTGTGCATTTTTCTGTGTTCTACGCAATAGTGGCATTTTCATCTATGTTAGGATCAATTTTCTTGATAAAAACTCTGTTGAAAAAGTGCATCATAATATAACTGACAGACTTAATTAAAACTTACAAACTTGGCATGATGATAGCCATTGACCTATAGCTCTTGTGCATTTCCATCCTACATCAGTTTTGCACTACATCATGTGCGCTTTCACGCCATGCCTACGCTTGCCATGTTAATCATCTTTAACATGTTCATTTCTTGCATCTAAGTGACTAACATGATATAAATGAACTTCTGTTACAGAAAGTTGCATACTGTAAGATCCATAGTAATTAATCCTGGCACCATATGAATATGATCTAATTGTGGAAGTTGGAAACTTTTATGTCTACTTTAAGTCGATGTCATTTTCATACCCACCAAATATTTGCATCACTATGTTTTGAGACACTAAAGTACCTAAGGCCTTGTTCTTCCAGATTAACGCTTGTAATTTCACCAAGTCCCTAGATGTCAACAGAAATTTGCATTTTGTAAAATGCATAGTAAATCAACCCTACTTCATATGGAATAACTTTATATATGAATTTTGAGCATCTCCATGTCTAATTTCAGGATATCCAACGTGTTGCCATGTTAAAAACACTTAACCTGATGTTATGTTGCACTAAAGTAGGCATGATAATGTTGCTAATAGATTTGTTGCATATCTTGAGTTTTACAAAACCCCTTGGCATGAACTTGATATGCTTTTCATTCAGAATTTTGTGCATCGGTTTAGTTTTCCTGCTGACTAAACTCTGTTTTTCATTAGGCTAGTCAGATAAGTCTGCTGACTTCCAGCTAGTAGCACTGATAGCTAGTTTTCTTGCCAACTCTGTTTTGTCACCCTGGTTACCACGAGGATGTCCTGGGCTATCAAGTTCAAACCGACTCACTCTATACCGACCTTATACCCTACCTATATATAGCAGTACATAACACAAGCAGCTGCAACTTTTTTCAGTAGCCTAAAAACAGAGCCCAACTCAAAAAAAGTTCAAATCAGAGTGCATGTGCTCTTGCTACTGATAGTAAACATTATAGGTGCTAAATTTTAAGAGTATATAAATATATATCGGATGCACGGATTAAAAGTTATAGCGATTTGAATATGGTCAAATGATGTGTGTAGCGCCCAACGGAGGGGCGCTACACCTCAGAGTATAGCGCCTATGACGTCGACGCTACTTAACCAGGCACGGGGCCCGACCTGGCCCCAGGGTGTCATGCTGGCAAGATGTGTAGTGCCTGTCAGTGGAGTGTAGCACCGACGCTTCAGGCGCTACACGAAAGGGTCAGCTGGGTCATGAAATAGTTTTGCGGACAGTTCACTTTGTGAATTTGTTACGCCCCAAGGTCATTTTTGTCCATTTTGCTGAATTTTACCACAACAGAGTTGCACCATACCTTGTATAGCTGACCCTGCCGCCGCCAAGCATCGCCGACCTACCCAAGGTACACCGGAACTGGGAGGGAAGGTGGGACCTTACGTCTAAAATGAGTGAAGTCCGAAATAAATCCTGAGATTATAGAGGCCGACACAAACAAACCCTCATCTTCAATTCCCTGAAGTTGGTACCCTGTATTTACAAATCTCAGCCAATCCGGACCTTGTATAAGTAAAATCTTGTTTGTTTAAATAGGAAAGTCTGATCCCAGCCGGGATTGATCTGTAGTCACTTACAACATGGGCCCATTTGTCATGTGCATCTCCTTCCCCAACGTCTCTTCTTCACAAGTTCACTCCCCAACCGATCATGGGCTCGCCTCCGGACGAGGCCCTGATGAGTGTGTCGGACGGTGTCAGCTCGGCTGTTGACGCGTCCCAGACGAGTTCGTGGGCGTTTCCAAGCCTGACAACGTGTGTGGCCGACGACGCGCTATCCCGACGGGTGGTGTGAGGAGCTGACGGCGGGGGCCTCACCAGCGAGCGATTGCTGCTCGTCCAGACTAAGCGGCAGGTAAGATGCCGCCGATGGGACGAGGATGCCGGCACGGATGCCAACACTCGCATGAAAAGAACCCTTTGGCGCAGCTGCTCCGTGCCTCGCCTTCCTCGTCGCGGACGCGCACATCCCCTGTTATGGCCTTGCCGAAGCCAGCCGCCGCGTGTCCCTCTCTCCCCCTGCAAAACCACGGCCTTCCCTCTCCTATGCTGGGCCACGCCGATGCGCCCCATGGCCTTCTTTTCTTCTGCACCACGTTTGTAATCTCGCATCCACCAGCGCCGCCGCACACACAGGACGACGCGGGAAGAGGAAAGGACCTCAACCGGTGCTCTTCGACGCTGCCGCGGATACTGAAAAATTCGCATGCCTGCGGTCGCCCTTGCCGCACGTGCCGACGTCCGCAAAGATGCAGTGGGAGGCGGCCGTGGTGACCAGCTCAACCCAGCGCGGCATCAAGAGTAGGCAGAACGGCGAGCGGGATGAGAGCGTGCACTCACGGGAGTGCCAGGGCGGTCATGCGTGCTACACTATGGCGACCCAGCCAGCGGCGAGTGCGATGTTTAATTTTTTTTGAAAAGCAGGATAAACTCCCGACCTCTGCATCTGAATGCTGCATGCGGCCATCTTATTAATTATTTACAGAGACCATACAAAGTAATACATCAATGAGTCTAAAGCCATCATCTAGGCAACACCTGTTGCCACTCCTATCCCATTGATGAAGGTGTGCCGAATATCCGGGCCTAATACCAAACGGACATTGCACCAAACTCTAACATCTAAAGCCGGATGCCCCGGCCCAGCCACATACCGGGACTAGGTCCCATACCGGACCGACGCACTCTCCAAGGCTGTCGCTGCCATCTTCCACCGGTCCATCTCTAGAGCAGCAACTGACCCATCGACCTTGCCTGGCCTGCCGTCGACGCGAAACAACTCCACCATCCTGCACGAATCCGTCCACACGTGCCCGTCGCCGAACCTCCGCAACACCATGCCACCGGGATCCGACGTCGGCCTTGCGGTGGATAAGACACCGCTCTTCCGCTTGTCCCGTCCAACTAGCACTTGCTCCAAAACGATGCCCTCGGGAGGGACAACGGCATCAAAGGTACCATCATCGTCCGATCCGGTAGATCCAGATCTAGGGTTTTTCCCGGAGCATCATGAGTGGGGTGCCACGACCTGCAACAACGATGCCTCGAGAAGGGAACGACGTCATAAACGACGCCATCGTCCGCCGTGACCGAAGTCGGCGCGATTTTCACCGGAAGTTGCGTCCCCCCAACCTCGCAGCTGGCTGGAACCGAACGGACCCTCGCCGTGGAGACGAGGGCCGCCGTCGGCACGCTGGCACGGAACCTCCAGCCGCCCCTCACCGGTCCTCCTCGCGCCATCGGCCGGCCAAGGCCGTACTGAGACGGATCTAGACAGGACGCCAGTGGATAGAGGGCAACGTGGGCGTGTATGCTCAGGGGGAGAGGTATGCATGCTCGCCAGTGGCCACGTCGACGACGTTCGCCACGAGGCGTGGCTCATCTCCTCCGGCAGTCTGGCTGCATCTGCTCCCGCCAATGTGCAGCTCGTGAACTCGCCACCACCTCCTCGGGAGCATCTACCCTATTACAATTGATTCGATCTGAGAGGAAAGGGAACAGGAGGAGAGAGATTGGAGCAAGGAAGGACATGACTAGCGATGCGTTCACCCGCGCAACAATGAAAGAATAGAGTTCCTGTTCAAAGATTGTGCTTTTCCCGGTGTATCAAATATATCTAGGATAAGGATAGACCCGGATCAGAAAGCTCAGGGTATAGACTTCAGGAATTTAGAGATAAAGGCTTATCTGTGTCGGTATCTACAACCTCAGGGTTTATTTCAGACTTCACTCGTCTAAAATCGAGAGCTTTAACGACCAGTCGACCACCGCCTGACCAAACCTATACCCGAATGAGTCACCGCCACCAATACCGCCGCACTTGCACTGTCCCCGGGATCAGAGAGGGAGGGGAAGGATTTTACGCCTCCTCCAACTTCTCTTAGGCACCAGATCCAATCGCCAGAGAGGGAGGGGAAGGATTTTACGCCTCCTCCAACTTCTCTTAGGCACCAGATCCAATCGCCACCGAGGATTAACGAAGCTCCGATCACCATTTGTCAAACCCAAGGTGGTCCGAAGAACTAGATTCAGATTCATTTTTCCGGAAAGTAAACGACAAACTGGAGCTTCTCAGCCATCCAATGGGCAATCAACATCGCCAGGTTCGTCTTCACTTGCGAAGTGATAAGAAGGAACGGCGGGAGTTGATGGAGGATGGACGGTTCCCAGTGCTTCGCACCAACGTGTCCAGATTCAAATATAACTGAACTTGTTTCTGGTGTCGATTTCTTCACAAAATCATAGCTAGGGCTCTGACAGTTGTTAGATGGGATGGGAGTCCAAGACCAGCTTCAGATCTGTCTGTTCTTTCTCACAGAACAAAACGAGAAGGAAACAGAAAAGCCCTAGTTTTTTTGACCCAAAGAAAAGCCCTAGTTTTTACACGGCACAAAACCTCCTGACTTCGTGAGTGATGGAACGAGAGAGCGGAGCTGCCGGCTGACGCTAGAAAAGCGGATGCATATAATGCAAAAAGAAGCGAAAGCAAAGGTGGGTACAGGGAACAAAATACCTGACACGGCACAAGGGCTGGGAGAATGGCTCACACATTATATGTGCAAAAATCTATATAAAATGGCCACATAACGGTTATCAAAACTGTTGCGCTAGTTCACGGTGAATCGTTTCCCACAATGCGTCACAGCAGCTTCACAGAGCCTCCGGTAGCCCCTCCTCAACCAGGCGCCACTCTTCAGCTATACCGGCTCATGCCGATGGCAGCCTCCGGCCGTTGGTAGGCCACCCGCGCCTTGGAGAAGTTGTAGTAGTAGAACCCGGTGAGCACACCGGTGATCAAGGCAAAGGCCGCGCCGGCCCCAAATGTGCCTCGACGCACCGTCTCGCAGTCCGGTGGGTTCTCAAATATCACTGTGCGGTAGCCGGTGTGGTAGGCGGACTGCACCAGCCCAGCCAGCAAGCACGCCTCCGCAATGAGAAATGTCAGCCTGTGTAGTAAAACAAGCGAAAAGTTCAGTGTCCACTCCTTGTCCTGCATGAATTGTATGGTTTTTCCACACGGGGGTGTTTAAGGATGAGAAAAGTCCACTAAAAAATATTTAATATAGCACTATGCATTCCACTGATTGGTCAATAGTTAGAAATTTTACCTGTTCTAATTAAGCAAACACTGATCTAATCTGAAGATGAACAGAAGTTGCTACAACCTTGAGACAGGTGTGGTTTTGCTCGTGCAGGTGAATCTGTGGCATATTGAGATTTTTTTTTCTGTTATTACAAGGCTTCCTGTTCAAGTAGTTACAATAAAATGGGCACATCACTATATTTGACTCAGAAGAATCCCAAGAGAAAAGGCAGAGGAAAATCTGCTTGTCTTGCAATGAGCAGGAAATCATACAACATAGGTTCATCTATTGAATTATGGTAAACCACTACAGTACTGGGACTTTATCTCTGACTTTTTTGGGTTCACATTGGCCAGGGATTGAATCTACGGCCCGTGGTGTGCGTGGAAACTAAGGAGTGATGTTCTGTTTCGAGGAATGGTCTCGGTAAATTCCAAGATGTAGTGATGAAGGATCAGTTGTGACACTACGAAGATGCCTTCTCATCTGCCAGAACTCAATGTGGCCTCTTCTGGGCCAATGCTGGGCGCCTAGAGACAAAGTCGCAGGAGTTGTTGAAGATAGCCTGGAGATAATGGGGGAGTGGAGGGCTAAATGCAGCTTCTGAATGTGGCAGCCGGGCAGTCATGATTAAGTGGCTTGTTGTTATCATCATGTAAGCTTTCTTGATTCAACAAATTATCTAGCCTTCAGAAACGTTACCCTGGCTACTTTTGGCTGGATTGGCAATGTACCGCGCTCTGTAAGGTACTATTGGTTTCGTTCAGGCAATGAGATGAACCACAAGACAATGCTCTTTTGATCTATATAAAAGGATAATCCCGAGAGATCAGCCCTAGACATAAGAAATGAGAACCTGAAGTGGTATTAGCCAACAACGGATGCTCCTTGAGTAACTGACTGAGTGTGTCCTTAAGTCATTTAACATCGTCTCAAAGATTCTTTTTCAGCTCCAGTAAGCCAGCAACACAAACCTGTTGACCGGCTTTCTTGCTAATGACTTAATCTACATATGGACACCTGTTGTTTACGACCAACTCAAAATAAGCACCAGGGGTAGGTGTACGAAATGCAAGACCATTTCCAACTACCAGTATAAACATATTGCTGAAGGAGTGATGCCTGCTTTTTGTTGTTAACGAGAGCAGGATAAATAAGTCGAATCTATCGTTTAGTTGAGGCCACAAATATCTCTAAACTTTCAAATATTCTTTTAAAGCAGGAAGTGGTGTTCATATGGGGGGGAAGGGCACATTATTTAATCACCGAACCCTAAAAGCTGATCAAAAATTGATTAGATAAAACTTGGGCTTCCTAGTGGTCTCAGTAAAATGCAGGTGTAGCTGAAACGGTCTTCATGAAAACAACCACCTGACTAGCAACTTGGACAAAAATACAGCATAATTTACATGTGCTTGTTGAAGAGCACCACGCAGGTACTCCAAACTGCTTCTACAATGCGCCAAAGGAACCGTTCCTCTTTCTTGAGAAGGCCCCAAAGACTGTTCTACGTGCCTGGACTAGTAGATTAGTTAGAACATCCGCATGAATCACATTAGCCCCATGAGAATTCCGTGTAGCCGTTCCCAAAAAATTAAACGTGTACCCATGTCTAATCGTAATCAGTGGGGAAGTTTCCGCAAGAACAAGGTGGTGGGTGGGTGGAGTCGTTGATCCCACACGCTTTCCTGCGCACGACTGTCTGACTTTTCGCTTCCGGTGGCCGGCCTCGACAGGGGTAGTAGGTAAAAAGAATAAAAGAGGAAGATCCCGACTCGCGGGGCCCGCACGTCAGCCTCACGTGGAGGTCAAGGAGGCGCGGCGAGCTGGGAAGGAAGGAGAGGCGAGAAGCGGGGCAGGGGATCGATTTGGGCACAAACCAGGAGGAGAGGAAGAGCATGAGGGCGCAGCCGCGGGCGCCGCCGGGGCGGAGCGCGGCGCCACAGCAGAAGCAGCGACTGGCGACGGCGGCCACCGCCTGGCCGACGAGCAGCAGGGCGAGCGCGGCGCCGGCCATCCCGGTGGCCGCGTCCGGGCGGTACACGCAGTATGTCCACTCCTTCCTCGCGTCCGTCTCCAGGCTCGCCTGCGGCACGCACGGTGCACAGCAGCACTACGGCGTTAGGCACTGGGGCGGAGAGCTTCAAAAGAAGAAAGAGAGGGCGGAGCGCAGATCGGGGCGTACCGAGGGGCGGCTCTGCTCGGCGCCGATGGCGAGGCCGAAGGCGACGAGGTCGATGAGCAGGATGGCGGCCAGCACCGCGGTGGAGCCGGCCATGGCGGGGTCGGCTGTGGCTCGCTGGCGCCACAGGCTCACCGGTTAATTGGTCCGAATTTCAGACTAGCGCGTGCGCCGTCTGTCGCGTCCCGGGCTTTGGCTTCGGGCACAAGGACAGAGAGAGAGAGAGAGAGAGAGGGGATCCGGCGTGAGGGATACCCTGGCGTGTCTTGCCGGTTGGACTAGCCGGCCTAGGCATAAACAAAGGAAGGAGCGACAGTAGATCGTAGATTGGTCTAGGTGTAGGGAGCAATGCTAGACTCGCTGGGGTCTTTTTTACAGGTTTTACGGAGCTGCTAACGTGGGCGTTTGAGATTGGATTAAAGGAGTGAAAAGGGGCCCACGGGAGAGAGTTATGGTTTTGGAAAATTAAGTAAAAGGCCCGTATTAGTCCGTGTGTGTAGCATTATTGAGGTGTAGGTAGTCCTGGCCATCTCAGGCCCGGCCCTAAAATCTAGGGCCTAGGCCCGATGGGCTTGCCCATGGGCCGGGCTTGGGCCTGAGTTTTGAGCCCACCAGCGGGGCCTGGACGGGCTTGGGCTTGGCATATTGGCATTTTAAGGAAGAGGCCCGGCCCACGGCCCTAAGCCCTAAGGGCTTTTCAGAGCTTTTTACCAGATGGGCCGGGCTTGGGCTTGAAAAGTAGGCCCGATGGTAGGGCCTGGGCCTCAGTTTTCTACCATGGGCTTTTTCAGGCCCGGCCCATGGCCAGATATAGGTGTAGGTATGCGCGTCATCCCTCTTCCGTCTTCCTTTCTTTTGTCGCTGCTAAAAGCCATTGTTGACGCTAGCTCAACGTGACAACGTAGTAGTAGGGCAATCGTAACGAGTGATGTAAGCCCTTTTCAAATGGAAGCGCCGCTTAATAAGTTCGAAAAGCGCAAATAGAGTAACCCCGGCGGCCAAAATCATTGTTTCGATTTTAAATTGATGATTAAGGAAACCTTTGCCCGCTGACCGCTCCCGCGATCCCCTTTGCCCCCACCCTTACCTCCACCTCCACCGCCGCCATAGATCTCGCCGCTGCCCTCCTCACCTCAGGCCCGCCCACCCCCCGCCTCCCGGCGCCGGGCGCGCCCGCACCCCTCCTCGAGCTCGCTCGCGCGTCGCATGGAGTCCCCGGCCAGATCTATGGGGGAATGGCTGGAAGACAGGCGGATGTACAAGATGCATCTCCCACATGTCTACCAAGCATTCCCGCAGATGCTCCAGCCGCTCAACTCCGTCTCGCCGGCGGTGCTGAGGGAGACTCGAGGGAGACGATGGAGGGAGCGGGCGATGCGGATTCGCGACGACGCCCTGTCCTGGACTCAGTGCACCCGCGAGTGGAAGGAGGCAGAGGAGGAAGCTGCGAGGGAGGAAGCGGAGCGGGGCCCAAATCCGTACTCCCGCAGGTATGCTCGGATGTGCAAAGATCATGTGGATTGGGAATTGTTGAATCTGGCCTTGCGGATCTACTTCGAGGGAGATTTCTCAGAGAAGCGCAGGATGCCTCATCCCCGGGAGCCGTCGATTGCGTTTGTCTAGTGGGCGAAGGGGGAAGTGAAATCAGGAGATCCACGCCATGCTGCGAGATGGGAATGCTTGACTGGTCTCATGCCCTCCAGCAAGCCACCGGAGCTGGAGCAGGTGGATCCTCTGCCTTACCTCTCCCCCAAACCTGCAGAGGATTGAAATTAGGCCTGCAATCTGCGTCAGCTGAGCTTTCTGGTGGTCATTTTTTCTTCCTGAGAGACAATATCTGGTTGATGGATGATAAGGAACCAGCACCTCCTAAGAAATTCCCCTATCACCGCGTGTATGGTTGTATGACTCGGGTTCTCAGCGACTCTGATGTTTCTGGTGTGGAGCAAAGGCTAGCTGTTCTTCCGAGGTCTTCTCTCCCGTTCGATCCGGGCGATCATCCTGTGTGTGTGATCGATGCTGCTCTGACCGAGACCGTGGAGAACTGCGGATCAAAAACTGGGAAGGGCCCTGCCTCTGTCTCCAGTCCTGCCTTGTTGGTTCTGCAGCAAGGAGAAGGATTCAAATTCCTTCAGAAAGCGCGGAGGGCTGTTAAAAAGTGGGGAAAAGGTGCTGACAGAGGCGCCACCGAAGCATCCTCGCTGCCTAGCTGCCATGGTGACTTGGCTGAGGGTTTCTACAGCCAACTTTGGGCTCCTATAAATCCCCCCACACCCGAAAACCCTAAGGATTCCTCCACCCTCCCTCCCTCCGCCGCCACCACCTCCCAAGAGCTCTCAATCATGGCGGACAGTGGGCGTGGGCGCGGCAGAGGCAAAAACAAAGGAGGGAGATCTGATGGTGGCACCAATTGGAGGCAGGAACAGTCCTTGCAACCTCAGATGGGTGCTCCCCCGCCATTCTTCGTCCATGGATTTCAGGGTGGCCTCCCTCCTTGGGGCTTCCCTGGGCAATTTCCTCCACAATTCCATCAACGGCAATGGGGAGGAGGTCCGGTTGGGCAATGGTATGGCCCGCCCCCACCCCAACTGGGGCAACAATCTGGGCAAGCTCCTATCGTTGCTCAAGATCAATCTGCTGGAGGATCTGAATCTCAGACTAGTGGCAAATCTCAGGGCAAAAATCAGCAAAAAAAAGAAGCAAGACACTCAGAAGCCTGCTCCTGCCCCTACATCAGGCCTTATGGCTTACTCTGATGTGATTTGATACAACTGTGGGGAACCAGTGCATCATTTGGATAAGTGCACCAAACCTAAGAGCTGTTTTATCTGCAAAATGGTTACCCACAAGGTTGATAACTGCCCTGTTAGAAGGAAGCCGCATAGCTCTGCTAGATATGTGGGAAGTGCTGCACCAGGGTTAGGGTTCTATCACATAGACCCACCTGATGAAAATGCTCAGTATCATGGTTCTTTGAAGAATGTGGGGATTATTCTAGTTGAGGCTGGTGAAGTGACCAAACAGGAGCTTGCCACTGAGTTTGCAGACATCTATAAAACCAACTGGCCCTGGCCAATCAATGCCCTGGATGAATGGACATTTCTGGCCAAATTCCCACCTGAGATAGATGTAGTTCAAGTTGCTGGATACCCATGCTTTGGCCTCAAGAAAGACAATGTTGTAGTTAATGTTGAAGTCTGGAAAGGCAAGATTGAGGCTGAAGAGGATCTCCAGGAAACTTGGATCAAAAATTAGGAAAATGAACCCAAAATGGTGTGACTGGACTATGTTGGATCAAATCACTTCCACTTTAGGGGTCTTGTTGGATGTGGATTGGCAGCATAACTTCAAGTCATTCTATGAAACTGTCAGGGTCAAAATCTCCTGCAAGGATCCCTAAAAAATCCCTGCTGAAAGGCTTTTTCGTGTTGGTGGTAAAATCTACATGTTGCTAATTGAAGTGGAATCCTTGACTGCCACTGAGACTGGCACCTCCACCAACCCTTCCTCTGGGACTTATGTCTCTGCTGCTGAGCCTGGCAATAACCTATCTGAAGATGCCGAATCCAAGAGGAGTTCCAGAGCTAATCCAGACAAAGGTCATGCAGCTAATTCAGGGGCACCACCCAACAGAGGACGGTCCTTTGGCCACAACCAGATGCTTGGAGATTCTACCCCTACTTCAGTCCTTAAAACACATCTCCCTGACTCTCCATACTCCCCCCAGCTAAGTAACCTTGAAAAGATCATGAATTCTGTACATGGTGAGGCTGATAGGTTTAACCTCCTCAGAGAAATGGAGCTTCTGGAAGATGATGATATGATGGAATTAGAAGGTTCTGTAGATCTCCAAGAGGATCAAGACACTCTGACTCAAGTTGATGACCTCACAGACAACTTGGACTCTCAATATAACAATGACTTCCCTGCCCTCCCAAAAGACCTGCACCCTCCCAAATGGGGCCCAGTTCATGCCATTAGAGCCTGTGCTAGGGTGGCTGGTGACAAGAGAACTATTATTGAAAAGGCCAAGCAGCTTAAAGAGGTTCAGAATCTGGAAGTACAAAAACCCAGGGTATGAAACACAATTATTTTTCCAGTTTTAATTATCCTTCCTTCAATGCCATTGTTGCTAAGATTGGTGTAGATATTACCTCTCTTAATGATGACACTGAATGCACTTCTCTTAATCATGCCCTCCAAAACAGGACTGAAGGTCCTGCTTCTAAGGTTGTTTCTCTAGTTAGCAATTCTAGCTTAGATTGTGTAGATCCTCCTACTGAGCCTAGTGAGGGTCTCTGGTCTCTTATTTGCAAGCATAAACGGGGCAAGTACCCTAGGAACAACATTTCTCCATGAATGCTCTGTTCTGGAATATTAGAGGTATTGCAGCCCCTGGTAGAAAAACCCTCATCATTGACACCATTAACAAGACTCATGCCACCATTCTAGGGTTCCAGGAAACCAAGAAGGAGGGTTTCTCTCCTTCTTATCTTAAATCCCTTATTGGCAACAGGGATTTTAACTAGCATACCCTACCATCCAAAGGATCTGCTGGAGGCATCCTGATGGGAGTAGATTTAAGCATTTTTGATGTTGTTGTGGTCCCACCTAGATTTTTCTATTAGTTGTATAGTTAAGCTGAAATCTACTGGTCACACTTTTAGGGTGATTACTGTTTATGGCTCTCCTTATGAAGAAGGAAAAGAAGCCTTTATTTCTGAGCTTCATACTTTATTTTTAGATATTCACACTCCCACCCTGATTGGGGGTGATTTCAATTTAGTTAGGAATGCTGAAGATAAAAGTAATGGGTCTATCAATCATAAATGGAGTGACAACTTCAATGCCTGGATTGAGATCTGGAGTTTACTTGAAATTAGGCTCTCTTCTAGGAAATTTACTTGGGCCAATAATCAAGTTGACTTGATTATGTCCACCATTGACAGAATTTTCTGTGACACAGAACTAGATGGTTTTTCCCCTCTTTCTAGTTGTAGAGCTCTACCCAGATGTGGTAGTGACCACACCCCTCTGCTCTGGGACTCTGGTCTTAATCAAGCCCCTAAGAGTAATAGTTTTAAATTTGAAAAGTGGTGGCTCCTTAGAGAAGATTTTATTGAGTTAGTCAGGAAAATCTGGAATGAACCCACTGGGAGCAGCTGCCCTCTGGAAAGCTGGCAGATCAAAATTAGGAGATTTAAAAAAACTACTAAAGGTTGGAACTCTAATGAAGAAGCCAATCTTAGGAGATACAAAAGGATTCTTCTGCTTGAGTTTGATTCTCTAGATATTAAGGCTGAAACTTCTGACCTCTCTGAGGCTGAGACTAGTAGATTGAACTTTGTCCATGGGGAGCTTAAGAAAATCTGGCTCTAAGAAGAAATTAAAGCCAAACAAAGATCTAGAGATAGGAGTATTAAGGAGGGAGATAGGAACACTGCTTATTTTCATGTAGTTGCTAATCAGAGGAGAAGGAAAACCCTCATTCACTCCCTAGATGGCCCCAATGGCCTTGTTACTGAGGTAGATGCTATGCTGAAAGTGGCTAGTGACTTTTACAAAGACCTTTTTAAGAAAGAAAACCCTTCTGGTTTCTCTCTGCAAAACAACTTCTTCTCTGCTTCTGAAAAAGTCTCTCTTGCTGAAAATGAGATGCTTGAAGCACCTTTTTCAGAGGCAGAGGTGAAGGAAGCCATTTTCAGCTCCTATCCTGATGGGTCTCCTGGCCCTGATGGAATTCCTTTCTTGTTTTACCAGTATTTTTGGGACTTGGTGAAAAAAGATCTCATGGATCTTTTCCAAGCCTTTCATAGAGGAGAGTTAGATATATACAGGCTCAATTTTGCTATGCTCTTCCTTATTCCTAAAGAGCCTGAGGCCACTTCTATAAAGAAATTCAGGCCCATCAGCCTGATTAATTGTAGTTTTAGGATTTTCTCTAAAGTCCTCACTACTAGGCTTTCTAAAGTTTTGCAAAGGTTGATTGCCAGCAACCAATCTGCATTTCTCAAGGGGAGGTATATATTAGAAAGTGTGGTTACTGCTCATGAAGTCCTCCACTCTGTTCATTCAGGTGGGGATAAATGGCTGGTGCTTAAACTGGACTATGAGAAAGCCTTTGATAAAGTAGACCTCAATTTCCTTATGAAGCTCTTGGAGCTTAGGGGTTTGGGGGGGGGGGGGGAATGGACTAGCTGGAATCAGCAACTAACTCATGGGGGGTCTGTTGGGGTCAAGCTAAACAGCTGTGAGAGTGATTTTTTCCTTGCTGGCAAAGGCCTTAGGCAAGGTGACCCTATATCCCCTCTTTTGTTTAACTTGGTTGTGGATGTCCTCACCAAAATGTTAAGCAAAGCTGCTGATCATAGCTTGATAGCAGGGCTCTGCCCTGAGGTTTGTCCTGGTGACATCATCTGCCTGCAATACGCAGATGATACCATCCTTTTCCTAGACAATGACTCCACCCATGCTAGCAACCTAAAAACCGTTCTAACTTGTTTTGAGCAAGTCTCAGGGATGAGAATTAACTACTCCAAGAGTGAGCTCATCCCTATCAACATGGATGATCAGGAGCTAGCTGATTTTCTTTCTATTCTAGTTTGTAGTAAAGGTAACTTCCCCATTAAGTACTTAGGCATTCCTCTTCACTATGATAAGCTGAGAAGAGAAGATATCCAACCCCTGCTAGATAAAATCATTAAAAGGATTGCAGGGTGGAGGGGTAAACTCCTTTCTTACAGAGGGAGATTGATCCTCATCCAAGCCTGTTGGGCTAGCATCCCAGTGTACCTCCTTTCCTTCTTCAAATTCCCTAAATGGGCAGTGAACCTCATCAACTCTCAGATGTCTCACTGCTTGTGGAATGATTTTGAAGGTCATAGGAAACTCCACCTTGCTAAATGGGGCCTAGTCTCTATGAAAAAAGACTTTGGAGGCTTAGGTATACCTAACCTCCAAGAAATTAACATCTGCCTCCTAGGATCTTGGAAGTTTCTCATTAATCATAAGTACTTGGCGGATAAAACTAATATTTTTGCCCCCTCCTCCAACCTTAAGACTTCTAGATTATGGAAAGGTTTAAAATCTATTATTCATGCTGTGAAATTTGGCTATAGATGGAGCATAGGGGATGGGAGCAGAACCAGGTTTTGGGAAGATACTTGGTTTGGCACATCCCCCTAGCAGTCCAATTTTGGCCTGTCTACTCTGTCTGTAATGAGCAAAACAAATGTGTGAATGAAATTTGGGATGGGCAATGCTTAAAACTCTCTTTTAGAAGGAACTTTAGTAACAGTCTCATGGAACAATGGTTTCAGCTGGAGGAAATTGCCAAGAGCATTGTCTTTACTGCTGATCCAGATGCCCTGATCTGGCAACTAGACAACAAGGGGCAGTACTCTTCCAGCTCCCTCTATCATATTATCAATTTTAGAGGGGTCCAGCCCCATGTTTATCCATGCAGTCTGGTAATTGAGAGTCCCTCCTAAAATTCATGTTTTTCTCTGGCTCCTCTCAAAAAATAAACTGATGACCAGAGATAATCTTAGGAAAAGACATATCATCAAACCACTTGATTGTGTTTATTGTTTGGAGCAAGAATCCCGCTCTCACCTCTTTTTTAAATGTATTGTCGCTAGACACCTCTGGGTCCCTGTTGAGAATTTTTTCTCTATTCAGATTGGCTCTTCCTTTGAATCTGTAGCCAGGTTCTGGATTGCTAACAAAAAGTGCTCGGTTTTAAATACGGTTAGCTCAGCTGTCCTTTGGTGCCTCTGGAAATATAGAAATGCTATGATTTTCAGTAACACCTCCTGGATTTCCGTTCCGCAGGTCTTGAGGTTGATCAGGAACACGGTGAGGAACTGGGCGATTCTCTCCTCCGAATCAGACAAGGACAAGTTGATGTCCTTCGTGGAAACCCTCTCAAAAACCCTTCAGGAACCTTTGGCGATCACAAGTGGCTGAACAAAGCTCGACCTGCTCTGGGGCTGGAACCGTGGACTCGGCTCAAGATCTCTGAAGATGACGATGGGCTCCTGTCGCCCGGTGTCTCCGCTTCTTGCCTGCTGGTCAACGCAGGCGGACACTGCCCCTCGTCTGAAGGCCATGAAGGCATCGCTGGCTCCTCCCTGTGCCCTTTGAGTGCATCTGCTTAGCTGCTTTTGCCTTTTGGCACCATTCGGGTGGCCTTGTAATAAAAATGATCACTAGACTTCAGCAGTTTCCCTTTTCGTTTTCTTAGAACTGCTCTTTAGAGCTGCTGTATCAGACTGATGTGCATGGTTTTATTCTCAGCAATGGAACCGGGGAGGTGCTCCCTGTTTTTCTAAAAAATTGATGATTAACACCATTTGATCCTACTTTGAAACTTTGCCCAGATCCAACCTTTTCGGTACTGCTAGTATCGATGGTGGTTAGGTTACATGAGGTACCACGGTGTACAAAGGCCATGTGTCAGTATGTTCTCCCCATGATCTTCTGGACTAGTCCGGGATCAACTACAAAAGAAGGTTATCCTTTGTCAAACTTTGTATACAATTACAAAAGGAGGTCATATTTATTTCCAAAAACATTTTTCCTTCATCAAACTTTTTATACAACTACACAAGAAGGTCATGTTTATTTACAAAAAAAGTTTCAGAAATTTTTTACTTTTTTGTAATTACTATTTTTTTTCATATCAGGTGCATAGACACCGGTGGTAAGGACCTAGTCAATGATGGTAGACCCCGGCCATGTCACTCAATCATGCATATGTGTCAAAGTATGCTACCGTCGCTGGGTTTGGCTATAGGCGCTTGGAGAGGTATGTGGCTGGCGGGCCAGCGGGTGGCCCGCCCACCCATTCGACCAGTGCTCCCTTGTTTATCCCGAACAGAGAGGAAACTCCTCTTTCCTCCCCTCCAATCCCACCTCCCACCTCAGATCTCTTTCGTCCATGCGAGTTCTGGTGGACCCTCCCCTCCCCCCTGTCGGTGTCAAAACCGGCGGATCTCGGGTTGGGGGTCCCGAACTGTGCGTCTAAGGTCGATGGTAACAGGAGACGGGGGACACGATGTTTACCCAGGTTCGGGCCCTCTCTATGGAGGTAATACCCTACTTCCTGCTTGATTGATCTTGATGAATATGAGTATTACAAGAGTTGATCTACCACGAGATCGTAATGGCTAGAACCCTAGAAGTCTAGCCTGTCTGACTATAATTGTATATCCTCTACGGACTAAACCCTCCGGTTTATATAGACACTGGAGGGGACTAGGGTTGTACAAAGTTGGTTACAGGGAAGGAATCTTCATATCCGGACGCCCAGCTTGCCTTCCACGCCAAGGAGAGTCCCATCCGGACACGGGAGAGAGTCTTCGGTCTTGTATCTTCACAGCCCATTAGTCCGGCTCATGTCCAACAGGCCGGACGCCCGAGGACCCCTTAGTACAGGACTCCCTCAGTAGCCCCTGAACCAGGCTTCAATGATGAGGTGTCCAGCGCGCAGGTTGCCTTCGGCATTGCAAGGCGGGTTCCCCTTCCCGAATAGCCCAAGATAGTCTTCGGACACAACGAACGTGTCCGGATCTGCAACACAAGTACCACACACTCAACCGCAGAGAGTATAGTATTTCATGAGTCCAATCCGCTGACAACTTTTTGTAATGTGACATCACATTTCCCCGGTCATTATTTTGAACCGTTTTCGTCTGCCATTCCATGTTTCGAGACGCGGTTTTCATTGGCACGTCTTGTCGAAGCAGAGATCGTGTCCCCTTATTGCGGGATTCTCATCAATACGGGCGTGGGTAATCCGAGCGTGCCGTTTGCACAACCCTTGGGAATAGGCGAGTTTTAAGGCGAGTGAGGAGGCGTTTGATATTCACTGCCTTTATAAGGAGATAAGGATTCCCCTTCTTCACCCACGCCTTCTCTTTCTCTGCCCTTCCATTCTCGAGCTCTAGAGCCCAAGTCTTCAACCTTTTTGCTTCCCGAAAGCACTCAACCATGTCCGGATCTGGAGGGCAAGGCAAGAGGATGGCCTCCTCCGTAAAGGAGAAGGATATCACTAAGCTTCGGGCGGCTGGGTATCTGGCCAAGGAAATCGCCCACCGTCTTCCGGCAAAGGGACAAGTCATCCCCACCCCAAAGCCCAACGAGAGGGTGGTGTTCATCCCCCATTTCGTCCGCAGGTTAGGGTTTCCTCACCACCCTTTCGTCCGTGGACTCATGTTCTATTACGGGATAGATTTCCATGATCTAGCCCCAAACTCCATCCTCAACATCTCGGCATTCATTGTCGTGTGTGAGGCCTTCCTCTGCATTCCTCCCCACTTCGGATTATGGCTCAAGATCTTCAACGTGAAGCCGAAGGTGGTGGATGGCCAACACGCGGAGTGCGGAGGAGCCATGCTGAGCAAGATGCCCAATGTCACATGGCCCACAGGCACATTTGTGGAGACTGTCAAGGAGTGGCAGAAGCTGTGGTTCTATATCACAGAGCCTCGCGACGCCACCTGGGCCGCAGCTCCCGAGTTCAAATCCGGAGCTCCAATGCGGCTCACCTCCTGGATAGAGAAGGGCCCAAATTGGTCTTCGTCGGACGAGCTGATAGCGCTGCAAACGCGCATCCAAAGCATGGTGGATAAAAACATCAAGCTCGTCCACGTGATCCAGGTGATGCTAGTTCGCTGGATCCGACCATGCTAGAGCCGAACATGCCCTTTATGGGAATTTGATCCGGAGAAGCACCCAACCTTGGAGAGGCTCTTCGGAACCACCCACGAAGATGCCTGGAAGTTGCTCTTTAAGGGCAACAAGACGCCGCCGGCCATAGACTCGGACCGCGGGCATGATCTTGCCCATCCTGCCAGTGCGGTAAGACTTCCTTGTCTCGCGGTGCGTCCTCTACTTGCTTGTTCAAGGAAGATATCTAAAACTTCACTATCTACTTTTTCAGGTATGGACACAGAAAGCGGAGCGGATTCGGTGTCCGGCTCCGCTGCCCGAAGAACCAGTCATCCCACTCCTGGCGAAGATGCTGGTTCCGGCGCCCTACAAGGCATCGGAGAAGAAGGCCAAGAAGAAGGCGAAGGGGGCCAAAGGTGGCCCTTGCCGCAAAGGAGCTTCGGACGTGTCGTCCGAACACAAGACTCACTCCTCTGCCGCTGAAGACGATGACGGGGAGGAGGAAGAAAGCAACTCTCCCCCTGGTGGGGGAAGGAAGAAGTGGACGGCCTCCACAAATCTGGAGGCGGAGGTGCCCAAGAGGGGAAAGGGCCCCCTCGTGGATAACTCCGCGTGGGACGTCGACAGCAGCCCCGAGCGACGCCCCCGAAGCAAGCCCCTGGCGGCATCGTAAGTACTAAAACCCGTATATGTCCATGTATCCGGCCTCTCCTCTTCATGGTTTTAATTATGCTGAATTGCAGTCCGGCCCACAACAGCTCCCCGCGATCCTCATTAGGAGGTTCGCTAGATTCAAAGGCGATGGCCAGTGAGTCACCGCTGGCCGCTGACTCTCCCAAGGCCAAGGGCGACGACGAAGTGCTGTCCCAAAGGACCTTTCCCGGCCAGGGAGAGGTTCGGGAGGCCGTCAAGGTGGCACCAGAGGGAGAAACCTCAGCCGCCGGACACACGGGGGAGCAGATCCCCATGGAGACTGGCGATGGGGGGCATGTTCAGTTCAGCCCCCAACCGGATACGGTTCTCGAGACCTATACGGCTCCGGAATCCGGCGTGCAGCCTCCTTCGAAACAAGGAAGTGTGCCTATCCCGCCGGTGACCTCTGTCCAACCAGAGGCACCGGATAATCTTCTGGAAGCGCTACGAGGCGCTTCCATTGTGGAGGAACACCGTATCCTTATGGGTATGGTGATTGAGAGGGTTCAGTCCGTCAAGAGCGGACTGACCGAAGCTTGTGGCAGTTTGCTGACCGGCTTTGAGGTAAGCGACGCAAAAGAAAAAGTCCTAGTATAGACAGTCGCCCCTGAGACACTGTCCGGTGTTCGGAAAGAAAAGCCGGACAGAGGATCAATTAATTTTCGCAGGAAACTAACTAAGTATGTCTTATGTGAATAAGCAGGCGTCGTTGCTGGCCACAACCTCTCAAGCAGCGAAGGTCTCCGGACTAAAGCTAAGTCTGGAGCGGGCCGAAGAAGAGCTCGGCCTTGTAAAAAGGCAGCTTGAGGGCAAGCAAGGTGTTTTGTGGCTAGCTGTTTACTCAGAAAGAATGAATGGTGTGTAATGACCGTAATGTCATGGTATTTGTAGGGGCGGCGACCGAGGTCGAGGTCCTGAAAAAGGCCCTGGCCGAAGCCGAGGAAAAAGCTGCCAAGGAACAAGCCGCCTGTAAGAAGCTCAAGGCCAGGCTTAATGAGGTCCAGCAAGAGCTCCAGGATGCTGTGAAAACATGCGAGACCTTGGAGTGCGATGTTTCGGCTGGAGAGACCGAACTCGCCAAGGCTCGCCAAAGCGCGGAAGAGGCCCGGGTTGAAGCCCAGGGCGCCCTCCAGGAGATCCAGGAGGCCAAGAAAATCGCGGCGGGTAAGGCGTTTAGTATGCAAAGCAAGTATGTGAAGAAGAAGTATTTCTTACTAACCCGGATTCGGAGTTCTCCAGGGGTGTTTGCGGATATGCCACGCAGTGTGTCTGACACTGCGGAGTTCTTCCGAGCCGAAGAAGGGAGCTCAACGGAGAAGCTGTTCTGGTCGCAATATCTTGCGCCAGAACATCCAGTGCCCTTTAGCGATCAGCTAAAACAGCTGGTCGAGCTGCATAGGGTGGCCGAGCTAGCCATGAAGGATTTGATAATCCAGTTGTGGCCTGCCGAAGCTATACCCAACAGCTACTTCGGTCTCTTGAAGCGGCTGGTCGATGCCTGCCCTCGGCTGGACATCGTCAAGTGGTCGGCCTGCATCGAGGGCGCGCGCATGGCCTTCGCCCGCGTCAAGGTGTGGTGGGCGAAGATGGATGCCGTTAAGCTTGTGACTGAGGGGCCGCCCGAAGGCAAGGAGCACCGCACGCTCGAGCGGTATTTTGAAGACGTCCTGGAGGGGTCTTGCATTGTGGCGACGCAATGTGCGCAAGACATTATCTTTGAATGAATATATTCATGTTGTCTCTGCCTTGCATGATGAAACAAAGTTGTTATGTAATATAAAAAAATTTACCTCCTGTGCGGCCGTGTTGTATGAAATATGAGAGTTGGCCAGTCGTCGGCTTCTGCCCCCACGTAGGTAATACGAGGATGTTCGAGATGGAATCTAAACACTCTTGATCCAATTGTTTGGTCCTTGAAGGAGGTGTTTAGCGCAACGAACTAGGCAATCCAACTATGCGGCTTGAACACTCTCACTTAGCCATAGGAGTTTGACAATTAAAAATTTAGGCGTAGCCCCTAGTATCCGAACTAGGATGCTGTAAACACCTGATCGGGCAAGTACCAATCCTTCGCGTAATGAAGAAAAAATCTCTAAATATTTGAGACCTTCGAAGAGCTGACCGGCTCTCGCCGCATCATGACAGTCAGTTTTCGGCTTTCTCTACTGAGGTGCTCATCCGGTTAAACTAGGGCACAATCGTAGTAGTTCTCCCTTTACTACCTTAGCCGATATAGCGGAACGTAAGGTAGCAAGCACAGGAGCCGGGCAACCCAACTATTGACCAAAGACATGATTCGGAGCCAATGCATATAGTGCTAAATTCGGGGTGCCGAACTGTAATGTGAAAAGTGTTCGTACTTTGTTGCCATAGCGCGGGGCGCTATGAAGCCCCTGGCAAATGTGAAGCGTACCAAAGTGTACGGGTGCTATCTGATAAGGTTATCAACAGAAAAAGGAAAACAGAAAAGGAGCAAGGGTAATGAGCCAGGGCCGCAGGATTTGGGTTGCAAACTGTTTCCATTATAATTTGTTTAATACGTCAAAGCGTGATACAAATAGTGCAATAAGCAATGGGCTAAGCCACAACCAAGGGAGAGCTGCGTGTGGGTTCTTAAAATAGGTAGAGTGATCGTTAAAGAAACCACTTAGAAATTCCCCTATACGTCTGTGCTTCTTGCCATCTTGGTGTATTTATCCTTCAAAAGAACCGGTGATCAGGCCATCAGGGAAGGTCTGTGGAAAAGAAACCTGAAAAGGAGAAAAAGGAAACAGTGAAAGTATATGTGTCCGGGGGCGGTCGAGCCGTATTGTGGATCACAAGCTAGTTATGCCTCCGTCTATGCCCATGGTATTTTGAGTGTGTAGTTATGTACGCGCGGTGCGAATGTCGCCGCTTGATTGGGACTGGGACGGAGGCCAAATTGCTAGTCGAGCTCTTGACGAACCGAGCTGTCCTGCTATAGAATAGTCCGGACCCTCTTGATAGTGTCCGGGAGCTCGGCCGCCGAATTAAGGTTCTGCTTGAAAAGGCCGCTTTGTACTTCTGCTGCTAAGGCGGCGGTGTGCTCCTCGGTGCGGAGGGAGCGGTCCGTGTTTCCATTAACTGTTATGACGCCGCGTGGTCTGGGCATCTTGAGCTTGAGATAAGCATAGTGAGGCACCACATTGAATCGAGCAAATGCGGTTTGTCCGAGCAGTGTGTGATAGCCGCTGCGAAAAGGGACGATATCGAAAATTAGCTCTTCGCTTCTGAAGTTGTCCGGAGATCCGAAGACGACCTCTAGTGTGATTGAGCCCGTACAGCGGGCCTCTACACCTGGTATGACTCCTTTAAAGGTAGTCCTTGTGGGATTGATTCGTGATGGATTGATGCCCATTTTGCGCACTGTATCCTGATAGAGCAGGTTCAGGATGCTGCCGCCGTCCATGAGGACTCACGTCAGGTGGAATCCATCAATTATTGGGTCAAGGACCAATGCGGCCGAGCCGCCATGACGGATACTGGTCGGATGATCCCGACGATCGAAGGTGATCGGGCATGATGACCATGGATTGAATTTTGGGGTGACTGGCTCTATCACATAGACGTCCATGAGTGCGCGCTTGCGCTCCCTCTTGGGGTTGTGGGTAGCGTATATCATGTTCACCATTTTGACCTAAGGGGGAAACTTTTTCTGCCCCCCTGTATTCGGTGGCTGGGGCTCCTCGTCATCGTCCTCGCTTTGCGATCCCTACTCCTTGTTTTTGGCATTTAATTTGCCGGCCTGTTTAAAAACCCAACAATCTCTGTTGGTATGATTGGCTGGTTTGTCTGGGGTGCCATGGATCTGGCACGGACGGTTGAGTATGCGGTCCAAACTGGATGGCCCCGAATTGTTTCTTTTATATGGCTTCTTCCGTTGACCGGACTTGGGGCCGCTGAATCCGGCATTGACTGTAGTGTCATCGGTGTTATCAGCATTGCTTCGACGTTTGAACTTATTGCGTCGGAGCTTGCCATTGCTGTTTTTGACCTCGGAGGTGCCCGCTTCGCTTGCCGTGTTTTTGCTACTGGCCAACGAACTATCCTCACCCGCACAAAAGCGGGTCATGAGTGCCGTGAGGGCTGCCATGGACTTCGGCTTTTCTTGGCCGAGGTGGCGGGCGAGCCATTCGTTGCGGATGCTGTGTTTAAAGGCCACTAGGGCTTCGGCATCCGGACAATCGACGATATGGTTCTTTTTAGTTAGGAACCTAGTCCAGAATTTCCTGGCCGACTCTCCGGGCTGTTGAACTATGTGACTTAGGTCATCGGCATCTGGTGGCCGGACATATGTACCTTGAAAGTTGTCGCGGAAGGCGTCCTCCAAATCCTCCCAGCTGCCAATAGAGTTTTCAGGCAAACTGTTTAACCAGTGCCGAGCTGTCCCTTTGAGTTTTAATGGGAGGTATTTGATGGCGTGGAGATCATCTCCACAGGCCATATGGATATGGAGAAGAAAGTCCTCGATCCACACCACGGGATCAGTTGTTCCGTTGTATGATTCGATATTCACGGGTTTAAACCCTTCTGGGAATTCATGCTCCATTACTTCGTCAGTGAAGCAAAGGGGGTGTGCGGCGCCTCTATATCGGGCCACATCGCGACATAGCTCCGATGGAGTCCGTCTGCGGTTTTCGGCCTGGGCGTGACTAGGCTTGTCATGTCCGAATAGGTAGCCGTCGTCACATGTCGGGGCATGTCCTCGCGATCCGTAGATCGATCTAGTATGTCCCGCTCTACTGTCCAGGTCCTGCCGAAGGTCATATGTATAACCCCGAGCTGTTTTATCTCTGCCTTTACGGCGAGGTGGGGCGGGCTGGTGTTCGGCTTGAGTTGCCGCTTTATCCCGAGCGCGTGGTGGTTGGTCAGCCGCATTGCATGATGATGGTACGGGCTCCGGCGCCTCATCATCGAACTGAGGTAACAATTTGCGCTTCGGGTAACTTTTGGCTGGGCTCTTAAGGCCGTATTCTTCGGCTGCCAGGACATCAATCCATCTATCGTTGAGCAGATCTTGGTCAGCTTGAAGCTGTTGCTACTTCTTTTTCAGGCTCCTTGCAGTGGCTATTAGCCGGCGCTTAAAGCGCACCTGCTCAAGGGGTTCCTCAGGCACGATAAAATCCTCGTTGCCGAGGCTCGCCTCCTCCTCGGAGAGCGGAAGATAGTTACTGTCCTCCAAGTCTTCATTTATGGCCTGTTCATCGGGGCTAACTTGCGCATCTTCCCGTTCTTCTTGTTCGGAAGTTGCTTCAACAGGGTCTTCATTATCTTCGGCACCGCCCGGAGTATTATCTTCTCCTGTGCCGGTGTTACTATCTTTGCTGCAGCGTGATTTTGAGCGGCGCCTTTGACGCCGGCGCTTTGGTGGTACAGGTTTATCCTTGACTAGATCCTTCTTGTTATCGCCCTTGTTCTCTTCAGGTGTGTCCACGATGTATACGTCATATGAGGAGGTGGTCGTCCAACGTCCGATAAACGGTGGCTTTTGGGCCTCCTCTTCTCCGGCATCATCGTCCATGCCGTCGATGTCTTTGGAGCCGTAATTGAGCATGTCAGTTAGGTCTTCGACAGTGTCTATGAAGTGGGCGGTGGGTGGGAAGCGAAATTCCCCGTCATCAGCCTCCAGTTCGAACCGGATAGTGTTGAGCTGCGAGCCCCCCACTAAGGATAGTGATATTAACGAGTTTAACACGTCGCCCAAAGGCGAGTGCCGAAAAATGTCCGCGGAGCTGAATTCAATGATCGATGACTGATCGAGCTCGACGCTTGTGGACGCACATGGTTCAGAGCCTGTGGCCGAAAACGAGTCCGATGCTCCGGTAACACAGATTCCACTCGAGGTTGGGTCTGTGTGCGGCTCTGACGCCGTCGAGACTGCGGCATCCGTGGCGGGGTTGAGCTTCCCGTCTTCGGATGGCGCGATCTGCTCCGGATCTAAGGCCAGAGCAGTCACAGGTGCTATCTCCTGGGTGTGGTCCGATGGCAGATTTAAGTCATGTTCATCGTGGTGACGGGAAGCGGCTGCCGAGGTCTCGAATCCGTCGAAGATCAAGTCTCCGCAGATATCCGCGACGTAGTTCAAGCTCCCGAATCTGACCTGACGGCCAGGGGCGTAGCTGTCGATCTGCTCCAGATGGCCAAGCGAGTTGGCCCGCAGTGCGAAGCCGCCGAACACGAAGATCTGTCCGGGGAGGAAGACTTCCCCTTGGACAACATTGTTGTAGATGATTGAAGGAGCCGTCGAACCTTTTGAGGACAACACAGTGGAACTCTCAATGAAAGCACCAATGTCGGTGTCAAAACCGGCGGATCTCAGGTAGGGTGTCCCGAACTGTGCGTCTAAGGTCGATGGTAACAGGAGACGGGGGACACAATGTTTACCCAGGTTCGGGCCCTCTCTATGGAGGTAATACCCTACTTCCTGCTTGATTGATCTTGATGAATATGAGTATTACAAGAGTTGATCTACCACGAGATCGTAATGGCTAGAACCCTAGAAGTCTAGCCTGTCTGACTATAATTGTATATCCTCTACGGACTAAACCCTCCAGTTTATATAGACACGGAGGGGACTAGGGTTGTACAAAGTCGGTTACAGGGAAGGAATCTTCATATCCGGACGCCCAGCTTGCCTTCCACGCCAAGGAGAGTCCTATCCGGACACGGGAGAGAGTCTTCGGTCTTGTATCTTCACAGCCAATTAGTCTGGCCCATGTCCAACAGGCCGGACGCCCGAGGACCCCTTAGTCCAGGACTCCCTCACCCCCCTCATGTAGAGCAAGTTAATCTCCTTCCGTTCCTACAATTTTTTTGGGTTGTTTTGTTTGGCGTTATATGCAAGTGTGCAAGAATGTGTGCTTGTATAGCCATATAGATTTTCACTTGAATTGGCATATGTATGAATGATTGTTGGAGTTTTTTTCGAATGTTTATGGATGAATGAGTTGATATATAGATGGTTAGTGGTGAAGGGTAGGATTTATGGATGAATTGATATATAGATTGCAAAAAAAATGTATGGATATGGTTGGATGAATGAATGGATATATAGAATGTCAGAGGTGCACTAAGGGTAGGTTTTATGGATGAATGGATATATAACTGCAAAAGAATTGTCTCAAGTACTCCCTCCGTTAAGAAATATAAGAGCGTTTAGATCACTAAAGTAATGATCTAAATGCTCTTATATTTCTTTAAAGAGGGAGTATGCCTTTATGGATGTACTCCCTCTGTGAATAAGTGTACTTCTACCTTTTGTTCTAAGTCAAAGTTTTGAAATTTTGACCTACTATATAGGGAAGAGTAGTAACATATATGACATCAAATTGGTATATTATGAAAGTACATTTCAAAACGGATCTCATGATACTAATTTAGTGCCATAAATGTTGCTACTTTTTTATGAAGTTGGTCAAAGTTTTAAAACTTTGACTTAGGACGAAAGCTAGATGTACATTTATTCGTGGATGGAGTGAGTATGCCATATAAATTATTAATGGTGAAGTAAGGTTAACTTTTATGGATAATGTAAAATGCATATGTATGGATGAGTGTGTCAAGTATGGATGTTGTCATGTATGTACATATAATTTTTGTCAAATAATTGATGAGAAATGTCAATTGTCTTAGGATGCCCAATGATCCGGACAATGGGTGTTGGTATCTTGAGCTTGACGGTGATTACGACAAGTAGCATCATGGGCGGTATATTGAGAATGTGCAGGTAATAAGCATAATCTTGTTCATGTTAACTTTATTTTTCACAATTCGAAGGGAGTGGCCAATTTGTGTTTTTTTACAGTTGTTGGCAAGTGTGCGAATGAGGGGACACACAAACGGCACTGAGATGCCATACGATGAGCAGTTCGAGTCGTACTTCGAGGGAGCGGGCCTACTATCCTTCGTCCTCCAGCTCAAGCGTACCCCGTCGAAGACCAACCATGTTTCACTCAGTGCCCTACTTGATCATTGGAGGCTGGAGACACACAGTTCTCACCTCCCTTGTGGCAAGACGATGGTCACCCTGGAGGAGTTCGTGAAAGAGCATGGTGCCCCCATGTTTGATTTTGGTAATTGATGGCAATCACTATGGACTAATATTGGTTGCTTTGAGTTATACTTTAAGGTTTGTCCATAGGCATTGCTTGAAGACCATATGGTTGTTTCAAGGTTATAAGGAGATTATGTGTTAATCAAAGGTGTTATTCAAGGAGTTATCCAAAGATTGGTCATGTGAGAGTTGAGCCTATTGTAAGCATGTCTTGGAGAAGAAGAAGATTGTGTTAACATTCATGGCATCATCTTTATGAAGAGAGAAGATTGGATACAAGGTTGATCAGTACTAAGTACGAAGAGTGTATTCAAGTTGATCAACACACAAAGTGTAGAAGATGTACCGAGTGGGATCAATAAGTGATCCCATGGTGTGGTAAGCATTGTCCATTACGTTTTGTGTACCAACCCATGATAAACGTGAGGTATCTATGTGGGGTTAGGTATCTTTCCATGGGCTTGCATCGAGGATATCATATAACCCATGGAGGATGACATCAAGTAGTGATCGTCATCAAGGTTGCGTTGTGCAAGTCCAAGTAGAGCGTCATGAAGAGATCACATGCTCGAACCTTGCTGTCCATTCTGGTGATAATGGACATGTGAAGATGTGCCTAAAAGAGGCTCACCCATAGTGGGGTATGGGGGAGCAATTTACTAGTCATCATCACGCCAGCACAATCAAGAAAGGTGGTCCAACTTGAGGAGGTCAAGATCATCATCATCTAGCTCAAGTGGACTATGCGCAAGGCTAAGGTATATCCTTGATAGGTTTTCTATCTTACCGGTCTCGTGGTGTTAGTTGGGAGACCGGGTTATAGGATCGATAGTCGTACTATCAAGGGGGGCTCCTGAGTGAGTAGCTTCAAACTTTTGCATCATTCATAGAGAGCTCAAACTTTTGCATCATTGGCATCCTCTTTCTTGGTTCTTGCTTGGCTTTTCTCTATGTGAAGTTTTGGAGTTTGTGGTTATATTCTTGACAAGCTCAAGTTCATCAAAAACAGATTTCATATGCTCTTCTATTATGTTTTCGATGCTGGAGTTTTTGACGGTTCTTCACTTATGGAGATTTCACACTTCTACATTTTTTGCATATTACTCTTGCTTGTTCTAAAGATTTCTGTCATTATCTTTCTATCAAGCTTGAGTACGTCGAAATCAGAGTTTGTCTGCTAAAGTTACGACAGTTGCGGACTAACCGTGTGCATTGAACAATTCTTTTGTTCTGCTCTGGCTCTGCTGCTATCTACCAAGCAGTAGTATCGTTGGTACCTATGGTAGTACCGCCTGTGCATTACTTCTGCAGCTCTGCTTTACTGCCATGAAGGGTTCTGTTACACTCCGGTATTTAGCGGCAGGACCGCCGGCTCCTTCGGTAGTACCGCTTGTGCGGTACTCTGCTGTTGTACCGTGCGTACTACCATGGAGATTTCTGTTACCCACCTATAATTAGTGGTAGTACCGCTAGGTTGAGCTAGTAGTACCACTCCGGCGGTACTACCACGCTAGTACCGCTGCTAGTTCTCATTGGGTTTCTGTAACCCCTCTATAATTACTGATAGTACCGCTCCCTTGAGTGGTAGTGCCGATTGAGAATTTCCAATGTTTTTCTGCAGCATAACGGTTAGATTTGCGGGGGCCTATTTAAGGGGGTCTTCTTCCATAGTGAGCCCAATGTTCTTGAGCAAGTTCTCTCCCACCATTGTCGACCTCTTGGAGCTTGCTTTCTCTATATTCCTCTCATGAGTCTGGCATCTTGTTGGGGGGGAGGAGATCTAGATCTACATTCTCCATCAATCCATATCTCCTTTGTGAGAGGAACCTTGTGGATCTTCATCTTGGAGTTCTTTTGTGTTCTCCTTGTTCTTCCTCTCATATTCCTCCATAGCTTTCGTTGCTTTGGTGGGATTTGAGAGTGTGGGACTTGAGCACTTAATGTGTTCTTGTAATTGCATTAATTGCCTTGGTTTGAGTTCTCCATGGTGATACATGGAAACAAAAATTCATAACTCTTGGGTGTATGGGCACCCTAGAGCTTGTACCTCTTGGGTGCTTGGGCGCCCTACATGGTTGGTGGTGTCGCAGAGCTCAATTATTGTGGTATAAAGCTCCGGGCAAGCTTCGAGGTCTCTAGTTAAGTTGTGGAGATTGCCTTAAGCAATTTGTATGGGTTTGGCGACCACCCCAAGGGTCACCAATTGTACGGGTTCAGTGACCACCCTCAAGGGTCCCTTAGTGGAATCACGACACCTTGCATTGTGCGAGGGCGTGGGGAGAATACAGTGGCCCTAATGGCATTTTGGGGAGCATTGTGCCTTGATACGTCTCCAACATATCTATAACTTTTTATTGTTCCATGCTATTATATTACCAATCTTGGATGTTTTATATGCATTATTATACTATTTTATATTATTTTTGGGACTAACTTATTAACCTACTACCCAGTGCCAGTTGTTGTTTTTCCTTGTTTTTGTCTTTATAGAAAATCAATACCAAACGAAGTCCAAATGAAACGAAACATTTTGACGATTTTTCTTGGACCACAAGACACACTGGAAGCTTCGGGAGGAGGCCAGAAGGGCCACGAGGCGATGACAAGCTCAAGGGGGCGCCCCCAAGCTTGTGCCCCCCCTTGGCTCCTCTAACCCTAATTCTTCTTCTATAAATACCCAAATATTCCCCGAAGACCAGGGGGCACACCAAAAATACTTTCCCGCCGCCACAAGTTTCTGTCTTCATGAGGGCTTCTACATCAACCTTGATGCCCTTTCGATGATGCGTGAGTAGTTTACCACAGACCTACGGGTCCATAGCTGTAGCTAGATGGCTTCTTCTCTCTCTTTGATCTTCAATACAATGTTCTCCTCTATGTTCTTGGAGATCTATTCGATGTAATCTTCTTTTGCGGTGTGTTTGTTGAGATCTGATGAGTTGTGGGTTTATGATCAGATTATCTATGAATATTATTTGAGTCTTATCTGAACTCTTTTATGCATGATTTATATAGCTTAGTACTTCTCTCCGATCTATTGATTTGGTTTGGCCAACTAGATTGATTTTTCTTGCAATGGGAGAGGTGCTTTGTAATGGGTTCAATCTTGCGGTGCTCAATCCCAGTGAAAGAAAGGGACATGACATGTATTTGTATTGTTGCCATTAAGGATTAAACTATGGGGTTTGTTCATATTGATTGGATCTATCCCTCTACATCATGTCATCTTGCTTAAGGCGTTACTCCGTTCTTGTTAACTTAATACACTAGATGCATGCTGGATAGCAGTCGATGTGTGGAGTAATAGTAGTAGATGCAGGCAGGAGTCGGTCTACTTGTCTCAGAGGTGATGCCTATAAACATGATCATTGCCTTAGATATCGTCATAACTATGCGCTTTTCTATCAATTGCTAAACAGTAATTTCTTTACCCATAGTATGCTTTCTTTCAAAAGAGAAGCCTCTAGTGAAAACTATGGCCCCCGGGTCGATATTTTATCATGTTATTTTCGAGATCTACAAAATCAAAATCACAAAAATACCTTGCTGCAATTTATTTCCTTTTTTCCCGCACTTTTACTTATCTTTTATACCTTTCACTATCAGATCTCATCCTTGCAAGTAACCGTGAAGGGATTGACAACCCCTTTTTATCGCGTTGGGTGCAAGTATTTGTTTGTTTGTGCAGGTGCAATTATTGGAGACTTGTGTGTTCCTCCTACTGGATTGATACCTTGGTTCTTAACTGAGGGAAGTACTTATCTCTAGTTTGCTTCATCACCCTTTCCTCTTCAATGGAAAAACCAACGCAAGATCAAGAAGTAGCAGGAAGAATTTCTGGCATCGTTGCCGGGAAGGATCTACATCAAACTACCAACTACCTATCGTAAACTCTCATCTTTGGTATTTACTTTATTTGCCATTTGTCTCTCGTTTCCTCTCCCCCACTTCTAAAATGTTTTCAGAACAATACAAAAACATTTGCCTTCTTTCTGTTCACTTTTTTGTTTGATTTTTGTTTGCTTGTGTGACAGATTGCTTTATTTGTTATCATGGCTAGTTCTTCTCTCATAGCATGTACCCAGGAAACTGAGGTTTTTATTTTAAACAAGGGGAGGAGAGAATTTAAAAGATGCTTGGTATAGAATTTGCGATGCTCAAAATAGATCTACTCGTAAGCAATCTACTACCGTTCTTCTTTGAAACTTTTATGTGGGTGTTACCACTTGGTATAGATTTGTGCTAGATGTTCGAAGTATGCCCTAGAGGCAATAATAAAGTGGGTTTTTATTATATTTTCTTAATCATGATAGAGGTTTATTATTCATGCTATAATTGTACTGATCGGAAACTTAAATACATGCGTGAATGCATAAACAAATAACAAGTCCCTAGCAAGCCTATACTAGACTAGCTAGTTGATCAAAAGATGGTTAAGGTTTCCTGACCATAGACATGAGTTGTCGTTTTATAACGGGATCACATCATTAGGAGAATGATGTGATGGACAAGACCCATCCATTAGCATAGCATATGATTGTTCAATTTATTGCTACTACTTTATTAATGTCAAATACATGTTCCTTCGACCATGAGATCATGCAACTCTCGGACTCCGGAAGAATTTCTTGTGTGTATCAAACGTCACTTCATATCTGGGTGATCATAAAGGTGCTCTACAGATATCTGTGACGGTGTCTGTTGAGGTGGCATGGATCGAGAATGGGATTTGTCATTCCGTATGACAGAAAGGTATCTCTGGGCCCTTCTCGGTAATACATCATTGATACGTCTGCGTTGTATCTACTTTTCCTAACACTTTTTCTCTTGTTTTGGACTCTAATTTGCATGATTTGAATGAAACTAACCGGACTGCCGCTGTTTTCAGCAGAACTACCATGGTGTTTTTTGTGTGCAGAAATAAAAGTTCTCGGAATGGAATGAAACTTTTTGGAGAATTTTTATACGATAAAAGAAAAATACTGGAGCCAAGAACCACCGGAGGGGGACCCTGGGTGAGCACAACCCACCAGGGCGCGCCCCCCTCAGGCGCGCCCAGGTGGGTTGTGCCCACCTGGTGGCCTCGCAGACCCTGAGTCCAACTCCATAAATACCTATTTATCCAGAAAAACCCAGGGAGGAAGAATTATCTCGTTTCGTGATACGGAGCCGCCGTCACCTCCTGTTCTTCATCGGGAGGCCAGATCTGGAGTCCGTTTTGGGCTCCAGAGAGGGGGATCTTCGATCTTCGTCATCACCAACCCTCCTTCATCGCCAATTCCATGATGCTCCCCACCGGGAGTGATTAATTCCTTCGTAGGCTCATTGGTCGGTGAGGAGTTGGACGAGATTCATCGTGTAATCGAGTTAGTTTTGTTAGGGCTTGATCCCTAGTATCCACTATGTTCTGAGATTGATGTTGATATGACTTTGTCATGCTTAATGCTTGTCACTTTGGGCCCGGGTGCCATGATTTCAGATCTGAACCATTTATGTTATCACCATTATATCTATGTTCTATATCCGATCTTGCAAGTTATATTCACCTATTACATGCTATGATCCGTAAACCCTGGAGTGACAATAGTCGAGATACTTTCCGGTCATGATCGTAGTTTGAGGAGTTCATGTATTCTAAGTGTTAATGCTTTGTTCCGGTTCTCTATTAAAAGGAGGCCTTAATATCCCTTAATTTCCATATGGACCCCGCTGCCATGGGAGGGTAGGACAAAAGATGTCATGCAAGTTCTTTCCATAAGCACGTATGACTATTTACGGAATACATGCCTACATTATATTTATGAACTGGAGCTAGTTTTATATCACCCTAGGTTATTGAAAGTGCTAGTTATCGACTAGAGGGGGGGGGGGGTGAATAGGCGATTTTTATGAAAGTCTTCAAAGACATAATGTCTTCGAAGACAGACAACCAAAATGAACCTATATGATATGCAGCGGAAGATAAACTACACTAGACAGGCCATAGTCAAGTAAGCAATACAATGAAAGCACGAAGACAAATAGCAGTTAGGTAGAACAGATTGGAATAGGAAGAAAATATGAAGCCAATTATGCAATCAGAGAGATTGTCTTCACACAGTGAAGCCAAACAGGGCAAATAAGCAATGACTTCACGAAGCTTAATGGTAAGTAAGGAAAGTGATAGAACTAGTAGCTTGATGATACGTCATCATCATATATACTTTTCCAAACTCTTTTGCCCTTATTTTGGACTCTAACTTGCATGATTTGAATGGAACTAACCCGGACTGACACTTTTTCAGCAGAATTGCCATGGTGTTATTTTTGTGCAGAAATAAAAGTTCTCGGAATGACATGAAACTTCACGGAGATAACTTTTGGAATAAATAAAAAATATTGGCGAAAGAATCAACCAAAGGGGACCCACACCCTGTCCACAAGGGTGGAGGGCGCGACCTCTGGTCTTGTGGGTCCCACAGACCTCCACCGACCTCAACTCCAACTCCATATATACATGTTCGGGGAGAAAAAAAAGAGAAGGATTCATCGCATTTTACGATACGGAGCCGCCGCCACCTCCTGTTCTTCCTCGAGAGGGCAGACCTGGAGTCCATTTTGGGCTCCGGAGAGGGTAAATCGTTGCCATCATCATCATCAACCATCCTCCATCACCAATTTCATGATGCTCACCGCCGTGCGTGAGTAATTCCATCATAGGCTTGCTGGATGGTGATGGGTTGGATGATATTTACCATGTAACCGAGTTAGTTTTGTTAGGGTTTGATCCCTAGTATCCACTGTGTTCTAAGATTGATGTTGCTATGACTTTGCTATGCTTAATGCTTGTCACTAGGGCCCGAGTGCCATGATTTCAGATCTGAACCTATTATGTTTTCATGAATATATTTGTGTTCTTGATCCTATCTTGCAAGTTATAGTCACCTACTACGTGTTATGATCCGGCAACCCGGGAGTGACAATAGTCGGGACACTTCCCGGTGATGACCGTAGTTTGAGGAGTTCATGTATTCACTAAGTGCTAATGCTTTGGTCCGGTACTCTATTAAAAGGAGGCCTTAATATCCCTTAGTTTCCAATAGGACCCCGCTGCCACGGGAGGGTCGGACAAAAGATGTCATGCAAGTTCTTTTCCATAACCACGTATGACTCTATTCGGAATACATGCCTACTTTATATTGATGAATTGGAGCTAGTTCTGTGTCACCCTATGTTATAACTGTTGCCTGATGAATGCCATCCGACATAATTATCCATCACTGATCCATTGCCTACGAGCTCGTTTCATATTGATCTTTGCTAAGTTACTTTTCCGTTGCCACTATTACGATTGCTACAAAACTGCTACTATTACTTTTGCCACCGTTACTGTTACTTCCATACTACTTTGCTACTAAATACTTTACTGCAGATATTAAGTCTTTCATGTGTGGTTGAATTGACAACTCAGCTACTAATACTTGAGAATGTTCTTTGGCTCCCCTTGTGTCGAATCAATAAATTTGGGTTGAATACTCTACCCTCGAAAATTTTTGCGATCCCCTATACTTGTGGGTTATCACTTGACGAAGACAAGGATTTGGTAGACCAATTCCAGTTGCTGTGAGAACTATACGTCTGGTTAGGGAGGCTGAGATTGAACTCAGAAGACCATGTCTTCACCTTATTCCCCTTGAGCTAAGGACACTTAGTCCTCTCCCTATCACTCTGATTAGTCGTCAAGGTAGACTTCCGAACCTTCAGAGACTTCGTTCATCGGCGATCCACAATGACTCTTGGATCCTCAGAACGTGACGCCTAACCGGCTGGAGGATACACAGTCCTCAAGTGTAACAAGTCTTCAGGTCACGTAGACAGAAAGACTTCAGTGATGCGTAACACTCTTTGGCTCTGGGTGTTTTGGGCTTTGTCCTTGCAAGGATCTCTCTCTCGAAGGCTTCGGAGGTGGGTTGCTCTCAAATGACAAAAGCCATGCACTAACTCTGAGCAGCCACCAATTTATGGTGTATGGGCTGGGCTATTTATAGCTAGGAGGCAACCCGACATGGTATGTCCGAAATGACCCTTGGTCACTAAGGAACCGACACATGTCCAACGGTCGGACTTCAAACACACGCGGCAGCTTGACTTGGGTTACAAGCAAAGCTGACTCAGCCAACTCTGGATAAGATTTGCTCTTATTGTCTTCACTCGAAGACATAGGATTTTGGTTGAGCATCACATCGGTCTTCTGACTTTGTTCACTTTGACCCCACTTAACAGTATGGTGGTTCCTATGACTCAAGTAAGAAGAAAATGAAGCTACGAAAGAAACTATGTCTTCGCACTTCATTGTCGTTAAGTGAATGTCTTCACACGTACATCATTATCTTCGACGTGAATGTCTTCATGAACCACCATTGTCTTCAATGTCTTCACACATTTTTAGGGGTCATCTCTGGTAGGTAAACCGAATCATTGAGGGACTTCTACCTGTGTTGTCCTACAATTCTAACAAACACATTAGTCCCCCAACCACGTTTGTCATCAATACTCCTAGATGCACTTACAGTTATGACTGTTATATGATGAATATCATCCAACGAATCCACCGATCCAATGCCTACGAATTTCCTACATATTGCTATTGCTAACTTACTACTGTTACTGTTACTGTCACACTTGCTACAAAATCATTGCTACCATTGTTACTGTTACTACTGCTATCAAAACTATCATATTACTTTGCTACTGATCACCTTGCTGCAGATAATTAATCTCCAGGTGTGGTTGAATTGACAATTCAGCTGCTAATACTTGCAAATATTCTTTGACTCCCCTTGTGTCGAATCTATAAATTTGGGTTGAATACTCTACCCTCAAAAACTGTTGCGATCCCCTATACTTGTGGGTTATCAAGACCATTTTCTGGCGCCATTGCCGGGGAGCATAGCTATATTTGTTGAGTCACTTGGGATTATTATCAATTTATCACTATGAAGAATCTGAAGGATACCAAGACTAAGATATTTCCCTCTAGAACGAGGGGAGGTAAGGAACTGCCATCTTGCTTGATGTCTACTAAACAACCTTCTTCTTGTAGACGTTGTTGGGCCTGCAAGTGCAGAGGTTTGTAGGACAGTAGCAAATTTCCCTCAAGTGGATAACCTAAAGTTTATCAATCCGTGGGAGGCATAGGATGAAGATGGTCTCTCTCGAACAACCCTGCAACCAAATAACAAAGAGTCTCTTGTGTCCCCAACACACCCAATACAATGGTAAATTGTATAGGTGCACTAGTTCAGCGAAGAGATGGTGATACAAGTGCAATATGGATGGTAGATATAGGTTTTTGTAATCTGAAAATATAAAAACAGCAAGGTAACAAGTGGTAAAAGTGAGCACGAACGGTATTGCAATGCTAGGAAACAAGTCCTAGGGTTCATACTTTCACTAGTGCAAGTTCTCTCAACAGTAATAACATAATTTGATCATATAACTATCCCTCAACATGCAACAAAGAGTCACTCCAAAGTCACTAATAGCGGAGAACAAACGAAGAGATTATGGTAGGGTATGAAACCACCTCAAAGTTATCCTTTCTGATCGATCTATTCAAGAGTCCATAGTAAAATAACATGAAGCTATTCTTTCCGTTCGATCTATCATAGAGTTTGTAGTAGAATAACACCTTAAGACACAAATCAACCAAAACCCTAATGTCACCTAGATACTCCAATGTCACCTCAAGTATCCGTGGGTATGATCATACGATATGCATCACACAATATCAGATTCATCTATTCAAACCAACACAAAGTACTTCAAAGAGTGCCCCAAAGTTTCTACCGGAGAGTCAAGACGAAAACATGTGCCAACCCCTATGCATAAGTTCATTGAACCCGCAAGTTGATCACCAAAACATACATCAAGTAGATCATGTGAATATGCCATTGTCACGACAGATAAGCACGGCAAGACATACATCAAGTGTTCTCAAATCCTTAAAGACTCAATCCGATAAGATAACTTCAAAGGGAAAACTCAATCCATTACAAGAGAGTAGAGGGGAAGAAACATGATAAGATCCAACTATAATAGCAAAGCTCGCGATACATCAAGATCGTACCATCTCAAGAACACGAGAGAGAGAGAGATCAAACACATAGCTACTGGTACATACCCTCAGCCCCGAGGGTGAACTACTCCCTCCTCGTCATGGAGAGGGACGGGATGATGAAGATGGCCACCTGTGATGGATCCCCCCTCCGGCAGGGTGCCGGAACAGGGTCCCGATTGGTTTTTGGTGGCTACAGAGGCTTGCGGCGACGAAACTCCCGATCTATTCTGTTCCCCGATGTTTTTAGGGTATATGGATATATATATAGGCGAAAGAAGTCGGTCAGGGGAGCCATGAGGGGCCCACGAGGGTGGGGGGCGCGCCCAGGGGGCAGGTGCGCCTTCCTGCCTCGTGGCCACCTCGTAGCTTCCTTGACTTTAACTCCAAGTCTCCTAGATCATGTTCGTTCCAAAAATCACGCTCCCGAAGGTTTCATTCCGTTTGGACTCCGTTTGATATTCCTTTTCTGCGAAACACTGAAACAAGGGAAAAAACAGAAACTGGCACTGGGCTCTGGGTTAATAGGTTAGTCCCAAAAATAATATAAAAGTGCATAATAAAGCACATAAACATCCAAGACAGATAATATAATAGCATGAATACTTCATAAATTATAGATACGTTGGAGACGTATTAACATCCCCAAGCTTAATTCCTTCTCGTCCTCGAGTAGGTAAATGATAAAAGAAAGAATTTATGAAGTGTGAATGCTAGCAGGTGCACAAGTTTGATCAATGATAATTTTAATCAGCTTTTCTAGCATCATTATATATCATAACAGTAGCTCATCTCATAAAGCTTCTCATGATCAAGTAACAAGCTACTCACATGTTAAAGTATAGATGATAAACTTTCTTGAAAACTAACAAACCGTGTTATTAATCATCAAACAATTACAATTCATCTTATTTTCAGGAAGAGTCTATGTCAGAGCTTTGATTCAGCAAGCTTCACATACTCAACTATCATTTAGTCTTTCACAATTGCTAACATTCACGCGATATTTATGGGTTCAAAGTTTTAATTAGACACAGAGAAAGATAGGGGCTTATAGATTCGCCTCCCAACCTTTTACCTCAAGGGTAATGACAACAATAATAGTTCATGATGCCTTACATCCAATTGGATATATATATCAGAATCTTTCCAACACAATGTGCTTGCCAAAGGATAAAATGTAAAAAGGAAAGGTGAAGATCACCATGACTCTTGCATAAGGTAAAAGACAAGAATAAAAGATAGGCCCTTCGCAGAGGGAAGCAGAGGTTGCCATGCGCTTTTATAGTTGGATGCACAAAATCTTAATGCGAGGGAACGTCACTTTATATTGCCACTTGTGATAGGGACCTTTATTATGCAGTCCGTCGCTTTTATTGCTTCCATATCACAAGATCGTATAAAGCTTATTTTCTCCACACTAAAAGATCATACATATTTAGAGAGCAATTTTTATTACATGCACCGATGACAACTTTCTTGAAGGATCTTACTCAATCCATAGGTGGGTATGGTGGACTCTCATGGCAATACTGGTTTATGGGATGTTTGGAAGCACAAGTAGTATCTCTACTTGGTGCAAGGAATTTGGCTAGCATGAGGGGGAAAGGCAAGCTCAACGTGTTGGGCGATCCATGACAATATACTTTATTTCGGATATAAGAAAACATAACCCATTACGTTGTCTTCCTTGTCCAACATCAACCTTTTAGCATGTCATATTTTAATGAGTGCTCACAATTACAAAAGATGTCCAAGATAGTTTATTTATATGTGAAATCTCTCTTCCTTCAATATTCTTTCATGAATTGTTCAAGTGACCAATACAATGTTTGCTAACCTTCAATAAATTTACCACCTCTACTTCTTATATGTGAAGTCATTACTCCCCATGGGATAAGCATATGAAACATATATAATTTCAGATTTATGATATTCAAATCATTCAACCATTTACTCATAGGATATAAGTGAAGCACACGAGTAAATGAAAAACTACTCCAAAAAGTTATAAGCGAAGATCAATGAGTAGTTAAATAATTATTTAGCTATGTGAAGACTCTCTCTCATTTAAGAATTTCAGATCTTGATATTTTATTCAAACATCAAGCAAAACAAAATAAAATGACACTCCAAGCAAAACACACATCATGTGGTGAATAAAAATATAGCTCCAAGTAAAGTTACCGATGAACGAAGACGAAAGAGGGGATGCCATCCGGGGCATCCCCAAGCTTAGGCTCTTGGTTATCCTTGAATATTACCTTGGGGTGCCTTGGGCATCACCAATATTAGGCTCTTGCCACTCCTTATTCCATAGTCCATCGAGTCTTTACCCAAAACTTGAAAACTTCACAACACAAAACTTAACAGAAAATCTTATGAGCTCCATTAGTGTAAGAAAATAAATCACCACTTAGGTACTGTTGTGAACTCATTCTAAATTCATATTGGTGTAATATCTACTGTATTCCAACTTCTCTATGGTTCATACCCTCCGATACTACTCATAGATTCATCAAAATAAGCAAGCAACACAATGAAAACAGAATCTGTCAAAAACAGAACAGTCTGTAGTAATCTGCATCAAACACAAACTTCTGGAACTCAGACAAATCTGCCAAAATAGGACGGCGTAGATAATTTTATTATTGATCTACTGCAATTGGAATCAGTATTTTATCACTTTCTGGTGATTTTTAACAATTGTTTTAGTGAGAAGAAAGTTTCTGTCTTATTCAGCAAGATCAAATAATTATCATCCAAGAAGATCCAATAGGTCTTACTTTGCAAAAACACTAATTAAAACATACAACCACATCTAACGAGAGGCTAGATGATTTATTTATTACTAAACAGAAGCAAAAGGCAAAGAACTAAAATAAAATTGGGTTGCCTCCCAACAAGCGCTATCGTTTAACGCCCCTAGCTAGGCATGATGATTTCAATGATGCTCACATAAAGGATAAGAATTGAAACATAAAGTGAGCATCAAGAAGAATATGACTAGCACATTTAAGTCTAACCCACTTCCTATGCATAGGGATTTTATGAGCAAACAACTTATGGGAACAATAATCAACTAGCATAGGAAGGCAAAACAAGTATAACTTCAAAACTTTAAGCACATAGAGAGGGAACTTGATATTATTGCAATTCCTACAAGCATATATTCCTCCCTCATAATAATTTTCAGTAGCATCATGAATGAATTCAACAATATAACCAGCACCTAAAGCATTCCTTTCATGATCTACAAGCATAGAAATTTTATTACTCTCCACATAAGCAAAACTCTTCTCATTCGGAATAGTGGGAGTATCATAAGAAACTTGAATACTATAAATTGTTTCCACATTAAAAGAGTAATATTCAGAAAAAGGGTAATCATAATCATGACAAGTTTCATAAATATAATCATCACTACTTTTTATAGCATAAGTTTCATCACAATGATCATCATAAGTAGAAACTTTGTTCTCATCATAATCAATTGAAACCTCTTCCGAAATAGTGGATTCATCACTAAATAAAGTCATGACCTCTCCAAATCCACTTTCATAATTATCACAATAAGATTCAACATCCTCCAAAATAGTGGGATCATTACTTCCTAACGTTGACACTCTTCCAAACCCACTTTCATCAATATAATCATCATAAATAGGAGGCACGCTTTCACCATAATAAATTTTCTCATCAAAACATGGGGACTAAACATATTATCTTCATCAAACATAGCATCCCCAAGCTTGTGGCTTTGCATATCATTAGCATCATGGGTATTCAAAGAATTCATGCTAACAACATTGCAATCATGCTCATCATTCAAATATTTTATGCCAAGCATTCTATGTAATTCTTCTTCTAGCACTTGAGCACAATTTTCCTTTCCATCAGTTTCACGAAAGACATTAAAAAGATGAAGCATATGAGGCAAACTCAATTCCATTTTTTTGTAGTTTTCTTTTATAAACTAAACTAGTGATAAAACAAGAAACTAAAAGATTCGATTGCAAGATCTAAAGATATACCTTCAAGCACTCACCTCCCCGACAACGGCGCCAGAAACTGCTTGATGTCTACTAAACAACCTTCTTCTTATAGACGCTGTTGGGCCTCCAAGTGCAGAGGTTTGTAGGACAGTAGCAAATTTCACTCAAGTGGATAACCTAAGGTTTATCAACCCGTGGGAGGTGTAGGATGAAGATGGTCTCTCTCGAACAACCCTGCAACCAAATAACAAAGAGTCTCTTGTGTCCCCAACACACCCAATACAATGGTAAATTGTATAGGTGCACTAGTTCGGCGAAGAGATGCTGATACAAGTGCAATATGGATGGTAGATATAGGTTTTTGTAATCTGAAAATATAAAAACAGCAAGGTAACAAGTGGTAAAAGTGAGCACGAACGGTATTGCAATGCTAGGAAACAAGGCCTAGGGTTCATACTTTCACTAGTGCAAGTTCTCTCAACAGTAATAAGATAATTGGATCATATAACTATCCCTCAACATGCAACAAAGAGTCACTCCAAAGTCACTAATAGCGGAGAACAAATGAAGAGATTATGGTAGGGTACGAACCACCTCAAAGCTATCCTTTCTGATCGATCTATTCAAGAGTCCGTAGTAAAATAACATGAAGCTATTCTTTCCGTTCGATCTATCATGAGTTCGTACTAGAATAACACCTTAAGACACAAATCAACCAAAAACCCTAATGTCACCTAGATAATCCAATGTCACCTCAAGTATCCGTGGGTATGATCATACGATATGCATCACACAATCTCAGATTCATCTATTCAAACCAACACAAAGTACTTCAAAGAGTGCCCCAAAGTTTCTACCGGAGAGTCAAGACGAAAACGTGTGCCAACCCCTATGCATAAGTTCATTGAACCCGCAAGTTGATCACCAAAACATACATCAAGTAGATCACGTGAATATCCCATTGTCACCACAGATAAGCGCGGCAAGACATACATCAAGTGTTCTCAAATCCTTAAAGACTCAATCCTATAAGATAACTTCAAAGGGAAACTCAATCCATTACAAGAGAGTAGAGGGGGAGAAACATCATAAGATCCAACTATAATAGCAAAGCTCGCGATACATCAAGATCGTACCATCTCAAGAACACGAGAGAGAGAGAGAGAGATCAAACACATAGCTACTGGTACATACCCTCAGCGCCGAGGGTGAACTACTCCCTCCTTGTCATGGAGAGCGCCGGGATGATGAAGATGGCCACCGGTGATGGATCCCCCCTCCGGCAGGGTGCCGGAACAGGGTCCCGATTGGTTTTTGGTGGCTATAGAGGCTTGCGGTGGCGGAACTCCCGATCTATTCTGTTCCCCGATGTTTTTAGGGTATATGGATATATATAGGCGAAAGAAGTCGGCCAGGGGAGCCACGAGGGGCCCACGAGGGTGGGGGGCGTGCCTAGGGGGGCAGGCATGCCTCCCTACCTCGTGGCCACCTCGAAGCTTCCTTGACTTTAACTCCAAGTCTCCTGGATCACGTTCGTTCCAAAAATCATGCTCCCGAATGTTTCATTCCGTTTGGACTCCGTTTGATATTCCTTTTCTGCAAAACACTGAAACAAGGAAAAAACAGAAATTAGCACTGGGCTCTGGGTTAATAGGTTAGTCCCAAAAATAATACAAAAGTGCATAATAAAGCCCATAAACATACAAGACAGATAATATAATAGGATGAATACTTCATAAATTATAGATACGTTGGAGACGTATCATTGCTCTGCACTTGATTCACCTTCTATTTTGAGTAAACTTGCAACACCACCATATGCTATTAATTCTGATATGTCGGAAGTTATTGATGATGCTACTTCTGCTATGAATGATGCTTATGATGATGCTAGTACCTTGCTTGATGATAATGTGCCACGAGGTGAATTTCTTGATGAACAAATTGCTAGAGCTAAAGTTATTGAGAATGTTGAAACTGATGAAATCATTGAAACTGAAAATCTTGAGACACCTATTAGACCTAGTCCTTCTTGATATGAATTGCCTAAGGTACCTGAGGGCTATGTGATGGATGAGGAGACAAGTATAGACTTTCTTGCTTGCAATGATAGGGATGACCTTAAGAAATTACTATGCAAACTAAAAGAAAAATCCTTGAATGCTAGAATGAAATGTGATCCTAAGTTTGCTACCTCACCTATCTTTGTTGATGATAAGGATTATTTATTTTCTGTTGACCCAGAGTTAATTACTTTGGTTGGATTTGATCCTTTCCATGGTTATGCAACTGAAACTGTTGTGGCACACCTTACTAAGCTGAATGATATAGCCACCCTATTTGCTCATGATGAGAAAATTCGCTACTATTATATTCTCAAGTTATTTCCGTTCTCATTAATGGGTGATGCTAAGACTTGGTATAATACTCTTGCTCCTGGTTGTGTGCGTCGTCCCCAGGATATGATTTACTGCTGTTCTGAAAAATATTTTCCTGCTCATAAGAAACTAGCTGCCTTACATGAAATATGTAACTTTGTGCAAATTGAAGAAGAGAGTCTCCCACATAATTGGGGGAGGCTTCTCCAATTGTTGAATGCTTTGCGTGATCATCCTCTTAAGAAAAATGCAATACTTGATATCTTCTATAATGGGCTAACCAATGCTTCTGGGGATTTTCTAGATAGTTGTGCTGGTTGTGTTTTCAGGGAACGAACTATTGAACAACACTACAAAAAATACACTTCCGTGATGATACATGTTTGCCACAGTAGGTCACGTTTTCTGTCATGCATGTACATCCATGACAATTTTATGACAGAATCAAGATAGTCATACCTGTGCTGTCGTAGAAGTGTTCCATGACATTACCAAAATTATCATCACGGAAGTATCCACTTCCATGATGATAAATCACGCGTCATAGAAGTGCTTTCATCAAGGGTGACCGACACGTGGCATCGACCGTAACTGGTTGCCGTTAAGCTATCGGGTCTAGTTTTGGATCCGATAACCCGTTAACAGCCCAGACCAATGGGGATTTTCCACGTGTAAAATTCTCATTGGCCGGAGGAACCATGTGTCGGCTCACCGTTGGGACAGACGTCATCCACTCATTGGACAAGAGGTGCCTATGATAGATCGACATGTGGCACGACCCAACAGTGGCCCATTCCAGTGAAAAAGGCCGGCCCAGTAAGAATTAGCAGGCCGGCCCATATAAGGCCTACTTGTGTCAGGTCCATTTAATCCCACGATCCATACGAGATGTGCGAATTCGGCCCGTTGACGATTTGACACCATTGCAGCCCATCGTCAGTTCGAGCCCGTTAACAACCCGCTATATATTTGGGCTCAATATCGGCCCGATGTGGTTTCGGCCTGTTAACGACCCATTCAAGGGATGGGCCAATTTTCAAGATGTACATCTTTCGGCCTTTTAGCGACCCATTTAAGTGTTGGGACAATTTCCGGCCCGGTGTGTCTTTCAGCCTGGTGACGGCCCATAAGTGAGTTGGGCCATTAGCAGTCGAACCTGAGTTTTGGCCTTTTAACGTCCCATGCTCTTCATGGTCCAATACCAGCCCGGTTTCTCTTTCGGCCTGCTAAAGGCCCACAACACAGTTGGGCCATTTACAGTACGACCTGACTTTCGGCCTCTTCGCGGCCCATGCTCTTCATGGTCCAGTACGAGCCCGCTGTCACTTTCGGCCTGCTAAAGGCCCACAGTATAGTTGGGCCATATGTAGCCCGACCTAGCATCGGCCTGTTAACGGCCCGTGAAATCAAATGGGCCCGCCTGTTGCCCACTTCGATGTCGGCCTGTTAACGACCAGGGAGGTAAGAGGCCGACCATTAACTTTCGGCCTGGTAATGACCCATTTACTTAATGGGCCCATTAACTTAATGGGCTCATTAACTTAATGGGCCCACTAAAGTTCGTACATGTCTTGGGGCCCAATTAGATAATTTGAGCCCATTACGACGAGCAATTATGCACAGGGCCAAAACCGATCAAGCAAAGGTACGGCTGATACGTCTCCAACGTATCTATAATTTTCGATTGCTCCATGCTATATTATCTACTGTTTTGGACAATATTGGGCTTTATTATCCACTTCTATATTATTTTTGGGACTAACCTATTAACTGGAGGCCCATCCCAGAATTGCTGTTTTTTGCCTATTTCAGTGTTTCGAAGAAAAGGAATATCAAACGGAGTCGAAACGGAATGAAACCTTCTGGAGAAGTTATTTTTGGAAGGAAAGCAACCTGATAGACTTGGAGTGCACGTCAGGAAAGAAACGAGGGAGCCACAAGGTAGGGGGCGCGCCCACCCCCCTAGGGCGCGCCCTCCACCCTCATGGGCCCCTCGTGGCTCCCCTGACGTATTTCTTCCGCCTATATATATCCATATACCCTAAAACGATCAAAAAACAGAATAGATCGGGAGTTCCGCCGCCGCAAGCCTCTGTAGCCAGGAAAAACCAATCGGGACCCTGTTCTGGCACCCTGCCGGAGGGGGATCCCTCACCGGTGGCCATCTTCATCATCCCGGCGCTCTCCATGACGAGGAGGGAGTAGTTCACCCTCGGGGCTGAGGGTATGTACCAGTAGCTACGTGTTTGATCTCTCTCTCTCTCTCATGTTCTTGATTTGGCACGATCTTGATGTATCACGAGCTTTGCTATTATAGTTGGATCTTATGTTGCTTCTCCCCCTCTACTCTCTTGTAATGGATTGAGTTTTCCCCTTGAAGTAATCTTATCGGATTGAGTCTTTAATGATTTGAGAACACTTGATGTATGTCTTGCCGTGCGTATCTGTGGTGACAATGGGATATCACGTGATTCACTTGATGTATGTTTTGGTGATCAACTTGCGGGTTTCGCCCATGAACCTATGCATAGGGGTTGGCACACATTTTCGTCTTGATTCTCCGGTAGAAACTTTGGGGCACTCTTTGAGGTTCTATGTGTTGGTTGAATAGATTAATCTGAGATTGTGTGATGCATATCGTATAATCATACCCACGGATACTGGAGGTGACATTGGAGTATCTAGGTGACATTAGGGTTTTGGTTGATTTGTGTGTTAAGGTGTTATTCTAGTATGAACTCTAGGGCTGTTTGTGACACTTATAGGAATAGCCCAACAGATTGATTGGAAAGAATAACTTTGAGGTGGTTTCGTACCCTACCATAATCTCTTCGTTCGTTCTCCGCTATTAGTGACTCTGGAGTGACTCTTTGTTGCATGTTGAGGGATAGTTATATGATCCAATTATGTTATTCTTGTCGAGAGAACTTGCACTAGTGAAAGTATGAACCCTAGGCCTTGTTTCCTAGCATTGCAATACCGTTTGTGCTCACTTTTATCATTAGTTACCTTGCTGTTTTTATATCTTCAGTTTACAAAAACCTATATCTACCATCCATATTGCACTTCTATCACCATCTCTTCGCCGAACTAGTGCACCTATACAATTTACCATTGTATTGGGTGTGTTGGGGACACAAGAGACTCTTTGTTATTTGGTTGCAGGGTTGTTCGAGAGAGGCCATCTTCATCCTACGCCTCCCACGGATTGATAAACCTTAGGTCATCCACTTGAGGGAAATTTGCTACTGTCCTACAAATCTCTGCACTTGGAGGCCCAACAACGTCTACAAGAAGAAGGTTGTGTAGTAGACATCAAGCAGTTTCTGGCGCCGTTGCCGGGGAGGCTAGGTAAGCGGCACTCACACCCCGTCAACTAAGCAGTTTCTGGCGCCGTTACCGGGGAGGTGAGTGCTTGAAGGTATATCTTTAGATCTTGCAATCGAATCTTTTAGTTCTTGTTTTATCACTAGTTAGTTTATAAAAGAAAACTACAAAAAAAATGGAATTGAGGGTGCCTCATATGCTTCAACTTTTTAATGTCTTCTGTGAAAATAAGGATTCCGATAATTGTGCTCAATTGCTAGAGGAAGAATGCATTAAAATGTTTGGCACTAAATCTTTGAATGATGAGCATGATTGCAATGTTGTTAGTATGAAATTTTTGAATAACCGTGATGCTAATGATATGCAAAGCCTCAAGCTTGGGGATGCTATGTTTGAAGAAGATGATATGTTTAGTCCCCCAAGTTTTGATGAGCAAATTTATTATGATGAAAGCATGCCTCCTATTTATGTTGATTATTGTGATGACACGTATGCTATAAAGAATAATGATAACCATGAAATTTGTCATCTTGATCTTAATTTTCAATCACATGATAGTTATTTTGTTGAGTTTGCTCCCACTATTATTGATGAGAATAAATTTACTTATGTGGAGAGTAATAAAATTTCTATGCAAGTAGATCATGAAAATAATGCTTTAGATTCTGGTTATATTGTTGAATTTATTCATGATGCTACTGAAAATTATTATGAGGGAGGAATATATGCTTGTAGGAATTGCAATAATATCAAGTTTCCTCCCTATGTGCTTAAAGTTTTGAAGTTATGCTTGTTTTACCTTCCTATGCAAGTTGATTCTTGTTCCCATAAGTTGTTTGTTCACAAAATCCCTATGCATAGGAAGTGGGTTAGACTTAAATGTGCTAGTCATATTCTTCATGATGCTCTCTTTATGTTTCAATTCTTATCTTTTATGTGAGCATCATTGAAATCATCATGCCTAGCTAGGGGCGTTAAACGATAGCGCTTGTTGGGAGGCAACCCAATTTTTATTTTAGTTTCTTGCTTTTTGGTTCTGTTAAGTAATAAATAATCCATCTAGTTTCTGTTTAGATGTGGTTTTGTGTTTTAATTAGTGTTTGTGCCAAGTAGAACCTTTGGGAAGACTTGGGTGAAGTCTTTATGATCATGCCGTAAAAAACAGAAACTTTAGCGCTCACGAGATTAGCTAAAACGTTTTACTGGAGAGTGCTATTTAGTTGATTGTTTTTGAAGAAGATTACTAGAAACATTCCTCAGGTCCACCAATTTATTTTAGAATTTTTGGAGTTCCAGAAGTTTGCGTTAGTTACAGATTACTACAGACTGTTCTGTTTTTGACAGATTCTGTTTTCATTGTGTTGCTTGCTTATTTTGATGAATCTATGGCTAGTAAAATAGTTTATAAACCATAGAGAAGTTGGAATACAGTAGGTTTAACACCAATATAAATAAAGAATGAGTTCATTACAGTACTTTGAAGTGGTGCTTTGTTTTCTTTCGCTAACGGAGCTTACGAGTTTTCTGTTGAGTTTTGTGTTGTGAAGTTTTCAAGTTTTGGGTAAAGATTCGATGGACTATGGAATAAGGAGTGGCAAGAGCCTAAGCTTGGGGATGCCCAAGGCACCCCAAGGTAATATTCAAGGATAACCAAGAGCCTAAGCTTGGGGATGCCCCAGATGGCATCCCCTCTTTCGTCTTCGTTCATCGGTAACTTTACTTGGAGCTATATTTTTATTCACCACATGATATGTGTTTTGCTTGGAGCGTCATTTTATTTTCTTTAGCTTTGCTTGCTGTTTGAATAAAATACCAATATCTGAAATTATTAAATGGGAGAGTCTTCACATAGTTGCATAATTATCTGACTACTCATTGATCTTCACTTATATCTTTCGGAGTAGTTTGTTTTTGCTCTAGTACTTCACTTATATCTTTTAGAACACGGTGGTGGTTTTGTTTTGTAGAAACTATTATTATCTCATGCTTCACTTAGATTATTTTGAGAGTCTTAAACAGCATGGTAATTTGCTTAATCCTAATATGCTAGGTATTCAAGACTAGTAAAAACTTTCTTATGAGTGTGTTGAATACTAAGAGAAGTTTGATGCTAGATGATTGTTTTGAGATATGGGGGTAGTGATATCAAAGTTGTGCTAGTTGAGTAGTTGTGAATTTGAGAAATACTTGTGTTGAAGTTTGCAAGTCCCGTAGCATGCACGTATGGTAAACGTTATGTAACAAATTTGAAACATGAGGTGTTCTTTGATTGTCCTCCTTATGAGTGGCGGTCAGGGACGAGCGATGGTCTTTTCCTACCAATCTATCTCCCTAGGAGCATGCGCGTAGTGCTTGGTTTTGGATGAATTGTAGATTTTTGCAATAAGTATGTGAGTTCTTTATGACTAATGTCGAGTCTATGGATTATACGCACTCTCACCCTTCCATTATTGCTAGCCTCTTCTGTACCGTGCATTGCCCTTTCTCACCTCGAGAGTTGGTGCAAACTTCGCCGGTGCATCCAAACCCCGTGATACGATATGCTCTATCACACATAAACCTCCTTATATCTTCCTCAAAACATCCACCATACCTACCTATTATGGCATTTCCATAGCCATTCCGAGATATATTGCCATGCAACTTTCCACCATTCCGTTTATCATGACGCATTCATCATTGTCATATTGCTTAGCATGATCATGTAGTTGACATAGTATTTGTGGCAAAGCCACCGTTCATAATTCTTTCATACATGTCACTCTTGATTCATTGCATATCCCGGTACACCTCCGGAGGCATTCATATAGAGTCATACTTTGTTCTAGTATCGAGTTGTAATCATTGAGTTGTAAATAAATAGAAGTGTGATGATCATCATTTTCTAGAGCATTGTCCCAAGTGAGGAATAAAAAAAAGGAGAGAAAGGCCATAAAAAAAGAGAGGGAGAAGGCCCAAAAAAATGAGAGAAAAAGAGAGAAGGGACAATGTTACTATCCTTTTACCACACTTTTGCTTCAAAGTAGCACCATAATCTTCATGATATAGAGTCTCTTGTTTTGTCACTTTCATATACTAGTGGGAATTTTTTCATTATAGAACTTGGCTTGTATATTCCAACAATGGGCCTCCTCAAGTGCCCTAGGTCTTCGTGAGCAAGCAAGTTGGATGCACACCCACTTAGTTTCTTTTGTTGAGCTTTCATATATTTATAGCTCTAGTGCATCCGTTGCATGGCAATCCCTACTCCTCGCATTAACATCAATCGATGGGCATCTCCATAGCTCATTGATTAGCCTCATTGATGTGAGACTTTCTCCTTTTTTGTCTTCTCCACATAACCCCCATCATCATATTCTATTCCACCCATAGTGCTATGTCCATGGCTCGCACTCATATATTGCGTGAAAGTTTATAGGTTTGAGATTACTAAAGTATGAAACACTTGCTTGGCTTGTCATCGGGGTTGTGCATGATGAGAGCATTCTTGTGTGACGAAAATGGAGCATGACTAAACTATATGATTTTGTAGGGATGAACTTTTTTTAGCCATGTTATTTTGACAGCACATAATTGCTTAGTTAGTATGCTTGAAGTATTATTATTTTTATGTCAATATGAACTTTTATCTTGAATCTTCCGGATCTGAATATTCATACCACAATTAAAAAGAATTACATTGAAATTATGCCAAGTAGCATTCCACATCAAAAATTATCTTTTTTATCATTTACCTACTCGAGGACGAGCAGGAATTAAGCTTGGGGATGCTTGATACGTCTCCAACGTATCTATAGTTTTTGATTGCTCCATGCTATATTATCTACTGTTTTGGACAATATTGGGCTTTATTATCCACTTTTATATTAATTTGGGACTAACCTATTAACCGGAGGCCCAGCCCAGAATTGCTGTTTTTTTGCCTATTTCAGTGTTTCGAAGAAAAGGAATATCAAATGGAGTCGAAACGGAATGAAACCTTCTGGAGAAGTTATTTTTGGAAGGAAAGCAACCTGATAGACTTGGAGCGCACGTCAGGAAAGAAACGAGGGAGCCACGAGGTAGGGGGGCGCCCCCACCCCCCTAGGGCGCGCCCTCCACCCTCGTGGGCCCCTCGTGGCTCCCCTGATGTATTTCTTCCGCCTATATATATCCATATACCCTAAAACGATCGAAAAACAGAATAGATCGGGAGTTCCGCTGTCGCAAGCCTCTGTAGCCACGAAAAACCAATCGGGACCCTGTTCCGGCACCCTGCCGGAGGGGGGATCCCTCACCGGTGGCCATCTTCATCATCCCGGCGCTCTCCATGACGAGGAGGGAGTAGTTCACCCTCGGGGCTGAGGGTATGTACCAGTAGCTATGTGTTTGATCGCTCTCTCTCTCTCATGTTCTTGATTTGGCACGATCTTGATGTATCACGAGCTTTACTATTATAGTTGGATCTTATGTTGCTTCTCCCCCTCTACTCTCTTGTAATGGATTGAGTTTTCCCCTTGAAATAATCTTATCAGATTGAGTCTTTAATGATTTGAGAACACTTGATGTATGTCTTGCCGTGCGTATCTGTGGTGACAATGGGATATCACGTGATTCACTTGATGTATGTTTTGGTGATCAACTTGCGGGTTCCGCCCATGAACCTATGCATAGGGGTTGGCACACGTTTTCGTCTTGATTCTTCGGTAGAAACTTTGGGGCACCCTTTGAGGTTCTATGTGTTGGTTGAATAGATGAATCTGAGATTGTGTGATGCATATCGTATAACCATACCCACGGATACTTGAGGTGACATTGGAGTATCTAGGTGACATTAGGGTTTTGGTTGATTTGTGTCTTAAGGTGTTATTCTAGTACGAACTCTAGGGCTGTTTGTGACACTTATAGGAATAGCCCAACAGATTGATTGGAAAGAATAACTTTGAGGTGGTTTCGTACCCTACCATAATCTCTTCGTTCGTTCTCTGCTATTAGTGACTTTGGAGTGACTCTTTGTTGCATGTTGAGGGATAGTTATATGATCCAATTATCTTATTATTGTTGAGAGAACTTGCACTAGTGAAAGTATGAACCCTAGGCCTTGTTTCCTAGCATTGCAATACCGTTTGTGCTCACTTTTATCATTAGTTACCTTGCTGTTTTTATATCTTCAGTTTACAAAAACCTATATCTACCATCCATATTGCACTTGTATCACCATCTCTTCACCGAACTAGTGCACCTATACAATTTACCATTGTATTGGGTGTGTTGGGAACACAAGAGACTCTTTGTTATTTGGTTGCAGGGTTGTTTGAGAGAGACCATCTTCATCCTACGCCTCCCACGGATTGATAAACCTTAGGTCATCCAGTTGAGGGAAATTTGCTAATGTCCTACAAACCTCTGCACTTGGAGGCCCAACAACGTCTACAAGAAGAAGGTTGTGTAGTAGACATCAACGGCATACAGGGAAAAACGTTGCACATCCAGCATATATTACAGGAAATTACATCCACTGGGCAATCAAGGATTGATGCCAGTGCAAATAAATGAACAGAACCTAACGATCTACAACGTCACAATTTGCAATCTCAGCGCGGATGACACCCATAAGCATGTGTGCAAGTTCTTGCTGCTTTGCTACATTGTCTCTGAAAACATTGATCAGTTGTTGTTGCGCACGAATGTGCTCCTTTGATTCCTCCACCATTTCCATCATTGCTTCAGCCATTAATTGGTTCACAAACATACATTTTTTCTGTTGCATTCAAGAAAGAGGAAACTGAACAGATTCAAATGACGATTTTGGCAGGCTTGTATTATTGATAGTGGAGAGTGTCTCGACCAGTGCATCATAACATAAATTAGGAGGGGAACCGAACAGATTAATCAAGAGTTATTTCCATATTACCTGGCCTAGACTTGTTGGAAAGAAACAACGGGGTTGCCTTGCTGTTTTCAGAGTGTGTCTTCTTATCTTCAGCAGCCTGCACCAAATTAACACACTAGCATTGCTATCATTGGCCAGGTCAGATAATAGGAAAGCAACATTGATACAATGAACGTTCGGGCAACCAGACCACACCAGTTTACACCAAATGAACACAATATGGCACATCTATCATCAGCCAGGTAAGGTAATACGAAAGCAACATTGACACAATGAATGAATGGGCAACCAGAGCAGCATTACAATTTAGTAATGTGCATGATATGAGATAGTACACTCATGCAGCTCAGTGTGCAAAACTACTGGGCAGTTTTCCTTATAAAAATCAACATTCTCGCCTTTAACATTTTGCTACAACTGAATTTAGATCAGATAAAGGTTGGATTCACACCAATTAACAAAATACATGCTGATGTAAAAATATGGTGATATACAACAGGTACTTACATCAGCATTGGAGCACAGAGAATTCCCGCAAGATACTTTCCTCGAATACAATCCCAGTACAGAAAGTCTTCTATCCTTTAAGCTTATTTTCCAAAAGATAGATGGGTAAGAAACATGTAGAAAATATGATCAGAATGCTATAAAATTTCATGATGCGAGGATACGCACACACTTCTTAGAATGGAGTTGACATATTTTTGCTGGACTGGAGTGGACTAGTTCTTTGGCCACTGGAATCTGCTTATTATCAGTGGGAGTTGGGTTTCTCTGTGCTGGAGCAGTATCTATGAAAATTGGAGTTGGTTTATTATCTCCTGGCGTTTGGATCTTTTGCAAAGACCTGGTTTGTAACCCTTCAGATTCTAACATAGTTGTCTTCCCCTTGCATGCCTTATATAGAAGAATGGTGCTTCAATTATAAAACATGCTACAGCAGAGATGGAATAGGTACCGAAGAATAGAAAGGCATGGCATATTGACATGTATTCCCTCCATCCGGAAATAAATGGATGGGTCTAGGTGCATTTCAGTTCTAGATACATCCAGTTTTATCCATTTCTGCGACATGTAATCCGGACGGAGGGAGTATGATGTAAGAGCTAGGGATATGACAGGAGAAAGTGTAAAAAAACACTACTTGACTGTAAAACTGTATGCTAGTGGAATACATTACAGAAAAACACTAAGGCAACATATGCGTGTATGATTGGGAAACTAAGATGGCATTGCAAGAGACCACTAGAACAACACTTCAATGTAAAAAAACATGGTATGGTAGACAGATGAAGTACATACTGATGAATAACAATGCATAAGATATTGAGAAGCATGATGTCCAAACTAAGCAGATGGCATTGCGATAGAGTAGAATGACAGTACTTGAATTTGAAAACATTTTATCGTTAATGGAATAGATACTGAAAAACAGTAAGGCATGCCATATTTACATGGATGATCAGCATGCGAAGCACAAGGCATTACAACAGAGTAGATGCACTCCAGGACATTATATGCATGTTGTACCCATATCAAGGGACAAGTTAGAGCAAGGACCTTATGGGGTAAATATGATTCATCATCTTTCTACAAGTCTTGTGAAGAACTGCCTTTACATGTTCCATCATATTGGGTATCATTGACGTCAAGTTTGTTGGCCGTTACATTGCTCTGAGAGGTTCTTGTGGATAAATCAGTGTGTGCAATTATATCTGACATGCATGGAAGACAACTAGTAGTTAGATTTATGTAATGAGTGCATGTAGGAGACGACATAAATAGTAGGACTGGGGTTAACTAGCAGCAACAGGTCTAAAAACTAAAGGGAGAACACAGATGAAAGCTACATAATATGTATCGTTTGTACTCGAGATTAACTAGATGGCGCACAAAAGTATTAAAGAACAACATAGGTTATACTAGAAGTGGTATAATACTATAATCACCAGCTTGTGGGATAACATTGGCTGATGGATGATAACTATGGAACGACGTTACCTAAAGAACAAGTCTCTTAGCTGAACTATGGAACAACGTTAACTCCTGAACAAGACCCGTAAGAGATCAGCATGAATATACAGTGAAATGTGATAATCTATTTTCCATGCTTAGATGAATAACAAAGCCATAAATGTTGCACACAAGTAAGATGAGGGTACAACCTATCTGGTCGCCATCCATAGGAGTGAGCATCATGTGCTGACTTGTCGATGGCCCTGCAGTTGTTGTGGTTGTCCATGTCGGGCACGCGCATTCGATGCAGGGAACTGTTGAGTGGGGACTATAGCTCCCTTCTGGTGTATGCTTCCCTTGTTGGAGCAACTGCAGTGAGTCGGAAGACGGTGTGGCTGAAGATGCAGAAAACGCATAATGTTAAGAACGACACATCTCTTTGATCTGAAGAAATACAATAAGAGATCAACAACAAGGTACGCGAGTGGTCACACGTCTGTTGACTGAAGACTAAATTGGGGTCGCATGATTTTATTTTATTTTGGTACTGTTTGATTTACGCCGGATGGCTTGATGGTCGTCTTGTGCCTCCCGGCTGACACTGTTCAGAATCTTCCCCGAAGAGCCAGCGACCACCGGCAGAGCAGCCTGCCTTCGCCGTCCATGGCCCCGACCAAAACCACGCTCCCCGCCCCACCGCACTGCCGTGGTTGCGCCGCCCCCGGGCCAATCCACAAAGACTCGCCGTCATCCAGATCCGGCAGCGGCAGTACCTTCAACCCACGCAACTCTAAGATATCCATCTAAGCGCTGCTTCCACGGCGAACTTGCGCCCCCGCACCCTTACTTTAGACACCAGCCAACCGGCAGCCTAGGAGCTCCGCCGGCTCGAGGGGTGGTGCTTCCCATTGGGAATCGATTGGCCCAGAATAAGAATTCAAACAACTGACGCCTAAATAAAGTGATTTGAGATGAGGGTGCGACCTATCTGGCGGCCCGGTGAAGTAGGCAGCTCCAGCTGCCGAGTCGGTGAGGCCGGCGCGGTTGCGGTGGCTACCGGCGGCAGGGAAGCAGAGATGTTGCGATGGTCAATGGCTACAGGGAAGCAGCGCCGAGGCTCTGGACGGGTCCAAAGTTGGAGCCGCTCCAGCGCGGTGAACAATAGCGGGGGTGAATCGGCTCCGGTACGGTTCACGCGGCCGTCGTCGAGGCAGCTCCGACAGCACGGAGTAAGAGGCACACGGCCCAGTGCACGATGGCAAATGGACAGCGTCTCCGGGATTAGAGAGGAGGGCGGCTGTGAATTTGGTGCGGTGGGGGGCACCATGGAGGAGGGGCTGAGGTTTCGCGGCTCGGGAGAAGGGAGCTTCCGGGGAGAAGGTGATTTGGCGCCCACGAGGTATGAATGGGGAATTGGGAGGGGGAACCATGTCTTACAGACGCATTTGCCTGAAATGTGGGGGGGGGGAGTTACAGTTCTACCCCTACCTTTAGGCTTCTCGACTCGGGTCTGTGTACTGAGGGTCGAGGATAGTAGAGTAACTTTGCTTCTCCCAAATAGAGGGCGCGAGCGATTTCGGGCGAGGAGGGCGTGTTTTGAAATATAGTGGGCGCGAGCGATTTCGGGCGAGGAGGGCATGTTTTGAAATATAGTGGGCGCGAGCGATTTCGGGCGAGGAGGGCGTGTTTTGAAATATAGTGGGCGCGGGCGATTTCGGGCGAGGAGAGCGTGTTTTGAAATAGTGGGCGCGAGCTATTTCGGGTGAGGAGAGGGTGTTTTGCCGACCATGGTTTATGAATTATTCGGCACATGTCATTTCGGCCGAGGAGAAGGCGCGCTTGGATGAAGTTACGAACCTACCCTCGATGTACGACGGGCCAATTGATGCGTGTCCCACATAGGCCGGTAATTTTGCATCTCCCATTTATTTGCTCTAGCGAATTCCACCGAGCAAAGGGTGTTTAACGGTCCGTTCAAATTTTCGGAGAACGAGCATCCACGTCTACTTTACCAAGTCGATTCGAATCAAATTTTGAAATATTAGCTTGCCACTTATTTTTTAGATGGAGAGATGATGCTCGGGAGTAATGTGTTTTTACATGCTCGTTGCTAATGATTTACTATATGATAGATAGTTGACCCACTCAAAAACGGGAATCAAACAAAAAATGAAATATCTCGATTCAATGAAGTAGCTCGTTCACCAGGTCAAAATAGTGAAATAAATCCAAAATTGAACACCTCAATCGAGTAGCATGTTGTATAGTATTATAGTACTCCATGAACATGTTGAAAGTCAAATTAATGAACTTGTTTGATATACGCATATCTTCGTTCATGTGTGGATTGCAGACAACATGTTCTCCAAATTAAATATTTGAATGCAAGTTTATATCGAAACATGGTTTATATCAGTCTTTGATGCATAAAACGCGTCCTCCCCCTCTCCCGGACTCCTGCTCTCTCTCTCTCACTGACAATCTTCAATTCTGTCGCAAGCATCCAACAAACAGACCTTGTTGATCCCTCTCCCTCTCTCTCCATCTCTCTCTCTCTCTCTCTCTCTCTCTCTCTCTCTCTCTCTCTCTCTCTTTGTGTGTGTGGGGGGGTCTTTCTAGTTCGCATGCATATATACTCCATCTATAGGTCTCTCTCGCACACTATGTATGAGTCTCTAGTCCAAGCTAAATATCTTGGGTGCACTCATCTTACGCACACAAATTCCTTGGCTCGTTGCCCGTAACTCTCTCATGCATCACTCTGTCATCTTGGAGCTCTTCCCTCTCTCTCTCAAACTCTCCATCTCCCTGGGTCACACATACACATGCATATCTCACTTGCACTCGATAGACCCATCTAAAACTCTATCTCTCTCCCTCGTTCTCTCTCCATCTCACACGCACACACACACAATCTCATGCCTAGCGAAGTATGATGGTCACTTACTCAATTGTAGGCACACGCAGTCCCCCCTATATGTAAATGACTAGCTAATCTTAGTCTCCATCACAAACATGTGCATGGTCTATCTCGATTTCTCTCGAGGCATCTTTCTATCGCGCACGCACTTCCCTCGATCTCCCACCCATATAGTCCCCTCACGATCTCGAGGGGATCTCTCTATCACAAAGACACCCTCTCTCCCTCCCCATGCGTCCATGTTCTCCATGCATCCCTCTCGACCTTTGTTCCTTGTTGGACAGACCTCTATTGGACATGTGCTATAGGGGTGTCTCTCTGTTGCAAACAATCACGCACTAGCTATCTTCGTGTATCTCCTCACCTCGCTTCTCTATCTCGGAGATGCATGCGTGATATGTTTGCATAAGAAACGAAAACACACACACTCTCTCTAATTTATCGTTCGTTGTCCCTTTCTCTTTCACACACATACTCTTTTTGCACACTCACTCATTCTCCTCCACACGCACTTGATCTCTCTCGACTTAGGCACTCTCTTCGCGGTCCATAGCATATAGATTTATTGAAACGTCAAACATCACAAAGTTTGACCATGTACGTGGAGAAGAACATTTACATCTAGAACGGTGAACATATACAATTAGATTCATCATGAGATGTGGTTTCGTATGATGTATCTTTGGTATTGTAGATATAAATAACATTTGTGTAAACCTGGTCAACGTTTCCAAAGTTCGACTTCTAAAAAATTTCCATGCACTGCATTATCGAGCGGATGGAATATCTCTTTCCTCCTCTCAGCTATCTGACACACCACTCAGCCTTATCGGGGCTCCTCTATCTCTCTCAAACTTTATATCTCCCTGGTTCACACATACACATGTCTCGCTCGCGCTACATAGACCCATCAAACACTATCCGCCCTTGTTCTCTCTCTCTCTATGTTACACGCACCCCCCTAAGTACCATAATCCCTCACTCCGTCATAGGCGCACGCACTCCCCCCTAAGTATGATTATATCTCACTAGCCATCAGGAACACACGTATTGTCTGCTTCCATCCATACGTCTATCTCGATATCTCTTGGGGTATCTTCTATCACGCACACACCTTGTCATTCGATCTCCCACCCATGTAGTTCCATCACGATCTCCAGGGGACCTCTCTATGACAAACATACACTCTCTCCTCCCCATGTCTGCATTTTCTCCGTACGTCTCCCTTGACCTCTCTCCATTGTTTGTCAGACCCCTCTTGGCCACGTGCTAGGGGTCTTTCTCTCTCGGTTGAAAACAACCACACACTATCTCCTCACCTTGCTTCCGCTGTTGAAGATGCATGTGTGATATGTTTGCATAAGACACACATGCTTTTTCTCTACTTTTATCGTGTGTTGTCCATGTCTCTTTCACACACGCACACACACTTTTTTCAGTCACTCTTTCTATTTCACACACACTCTCTCTAGTTAGGTACTCTCTCACGTCCATAATCATATGGATGTTTTGAAAAGTCAAACCTCAGAAAAGTTAGACAAGGTATATGTGGAGAAAAACATTTACATCTAGAACGATCATTAGATTCATCACAAAATGTACTTACTTCATACTATCATTTATCTTTGGTATTGTCGATATAAGTAATTTCTTTATAAACTTGGTCAAAGTTTCAAAAGTTTGACTTTAAAAAAATGTTGGCACTACATTATCGAACGGAGGGAGTAGCTCTCTCTCTGCTATCTCTCACGGGCCTCCCCTCTCACTCAAACTCTCTATACCGAGGGATTGTACGGTCAATGTGTCAGCGTATAGCTCCGTATAATGTTTAGTTGACCGGTCAACCAGTCCAGATGCTGCCTTGTCAGCTCATGTTCTCTATCTTCGTGTGCTGGCCCATGTGGCAGTGGGTGAAAATAGGTAAACTAGAGGCCCATCTGACACGCGGTGAAGTAAACAAAGTTGAAACCACTCAGGGTAGCACCCCGCACGCTAGTAAATTGAGGGCGCATTGAGGACACACTTCTTCCGCATGAAGGACGCACTCGCGCACAATTCACCACTGCGCGGCGGCATGCACCGAAGGACGCACTTGCGCACACCCAGCAGACCAGCACACGTGCACACCGGCGTCGCCGCCGGTTGAGATGGACGGCGAGGCAGCCAACAAGCGGAGGCGGCTCGAGCCAAAACCGCATCCGGCGAGCCTGGACTTCATCAGCAGCCTCCCCGACGAGATGCTGCTCGTCATCATCGGCCTCCTCCCCACCAAAGCTGCCATGCGGACCGCCCTGCTCTCCCGGTGGTGGAGCCCCCTCTGGCGCCGCGTCCCCCTCAACATCACCGTCGACAGCTGCCTCTGCGACGGGGATTGCAAACACATGGCCATAGTCTCCAAGATCCTTTCATCGCACCCTGGGCCAGCCAGACGCCTTGACATCCGCATGTTCAGTACGAACTGCAAGGTCCAAGCCAAGTTCGACGAGTGGTTCTTATCCCCCGCCCTAGATCAGCTCGAGGAGCTCAGCTTTGAAGCTAGACGATGCCGCTCTCTGCCGCCGTCGGCGCTCCGCCTCATGCCAACGCTGCGCCGCGCCAGCTTCAGCTCCTGCTATCTTCCCCAGATTAATGCCACGCCCTCCCTTCTTCTCCCTCAACTCAAGCAACTCGACCTCTTCGACGTTGGCATCTCGAAGCAGGCTATGGAGCACCTGCTCCGCAGCTGTACTGCGCTCGAGTACCTTCGTCTTCAGCAGATCCACGGGTTCATTAGCCTCCACATCACCTCGACGAATCTCTAGTGGATTTATGTGTCTTGCTGGCCCTGCAACAAGACATCAATTGGGAAGAGATCACTCCAGCTGTTCCACATTATGGTCACTGAGAATGCGCCTTTCCTTAAGAGATTTCTTGTATCTGATCTAGAAGGTCCAACAAAAATCAGGGTCATTGATGCGCCGAAATTGACAGCGTTGGTGTACTCCTCTGCCAAATTCCGCGAACTCTTTATTGGATCCGTAATCGTTCAGGTATAGCACTCATCTTCTTCTTCGTCTTCTTGAAATTCACATTTTTTAATTTCTTCTTGATGTATTTACGACCGTCTTCCAGAAAATGATTCCCAGAAGCTTGACCCAGTCTATGCGCACAGTGAAGACCTTGGCAATAAAATCTATCAGCCCCAATCAGGATCAAGTTGTTGGATTCCTTACATGCTTTCCATGCACGGAGAAGCCACTCATAGAGGTGAAACTTCTTTCCTATTAGTAAACGGTAATCACAACGTAGCTCAATTTTTTTCGTAATTTTCCCAAATTACGATGACCAGTGTAGTGTTCAAAACTGCATATACGCACTTCACCGAAAGAAATCTTTTTAGTATTTTTTCTCACGTGATCACCTGCATCGTTTTTTTGTTGTACTAATATATTAGCCTAGGCTAGTCATAGTGGAAAGTAACTTAGACTAGTAACTCTATGGTTACCCTATGAGCAAGTACTACCTCCGTCCTGGTTTACTCTTCCTATTTTGTAGTATCAAAATTAGACCATAGATTTAACTGACAAAATGTTAATGCATGTCACTAAAAATTATATCGTTGGATTCGTATTTGAACATAATTTCAAATGGTATAATTTTTGGTGACATGCATCGGCATTTACTTAGGTAAATCTATGGTCAAAATTTTACACTAAATACGAGGTAGTACAAAAGTGGGCTATAACGACCCTCCACTATGTAGGCCAAAACACGTGCCAAATTCACTTGTGATACATTTGGCATCGATGCCCCTCCATTGCTCACCTGGTGCCCGAATCTGGATCACCTACTTTGATGTTTGCTCTGGTGCCAAATTAACTCACGCAATGAAAAAACACTTGCGTGGGAGAGAGAGAGAGATAGAGAGTACTGAGGCAATAAAAAACACTTGTTTGGGAGAGTGAGAGGTTGGTGTAGTTGGTTTGATTGATTTGTTTATACATGTGGGTCTTTCTGCACAGCGGTGCCAACTCTCTCACATCGCGAGAGCGGTGGCAAAATCTTTTGATTTGACATCGATGCGTATTATGTGGCATACTTTTGAGAAATATGGCATCAGCCACATAGTGGAAGGCAACAAATGCCCAAGCTCTTCACGTGCTCCTAGGTCAATGAGAGGAAAGAGAAAGAGAGAGAGGGAGAGAGTGAAAAAATATCACTAGCCAGCCAACCTATCGTATGAGCCAATGATATTGGTACCTCTTGATGACACACGACAATCTTATACAGCCAGCTACTCTAATATGTTCTCTTCTTTTGCAGATAAAAAAGACCCGAAAGTGAAAAATGTGCTGCACTATAACAATCTCATCGAATGCCTTGATCTCCATCTTACAGAAATTGATTTGATCGACTACCGAGGCAGCACATATGAGATTAAATTGGCCAGGTTCTTTGTTCTAGAGGCAAGTGTGATCAAGGTAATGAGGTTTGGCGTTCTCTGGCGCAATAATGAATGGCGTGCTGATCACCGCAAGCGTCTAAGCCTAAATAACAAAGTCTCCGCAGAAGCTGAATTTGTTTTTGAAACATCAAGTGGCCAGAGACTCGAAAATTTATTTGCCCATTAGTGACTTGTCAGGGCGGTGGATTTTAGTTTCTACAATAATGCTGCATCCACCTAAAGTAACGAAAGTTTTTACGTCCTAGTAATTCCCTCTTCGTAGGTGCAACATTACTCCTAACATTTGTAATATCAGTTTGAAACTTGTAATATTGCCGTGTTCTATTCCTGCGTTTTCAAAATCCCGCGAATCAAAGAGGTCCTGAGTTGGTGATGATGTTGTGCCTGCCATCTTTCACCAATAGCCGTCGGATCTAGATCTGACGCATACAAACCAAACTTCTCTAGTTTTTTAAAAAGATGCCCGCACTTGTTCCCTATTTACAAACAACTCCTTGTCTCTCACAATCAGCCTTATCTCCTCCCCACCACATCTAGAAGGCCATGGAAAATTCTGGCGCGATGGCGTTGCCGGCGCCGTCCACCCCCAATCTTGGTGTTCCGTGCAATGCACGGGCATCTACGCACGGGAAATTATGTCGAACACGGCTAGTTGTAAGTAGGCTAGCTCTACAGCCATGATGATAGTGACTCGGTGAGGCTGACTATGCTATGTCGAACACGGCGCCTATACTCAGGTGTCATCTCCGACGCAGGGTCTTGTCACTTCACTGTGAGGAGCAGCACGTAATAATTTGACCAACGGGTAGTACAATACTACTACATTGGTAGTACTACTACTAGTACTAGCACCACCGTCTGGATTTAGTAGTACTACCATGTGAGGGGCGTAGCCAGGCCCCAGGCTAACCAGGCCATGGCCCTGGGCGTGGAGTGAAATTCCTTCATTGGCTGTAGCTACAGTCACGTACTGTAGCTACAGTAACTACTGTAGCTCCAAGGTTGGCCTGGGGCGTGGCCAAATCCTGCGTACGGCACTGACCACGTCCATCTAGATTTAGTATTTGACTAGCAATATCTAGTAATGCATGTCACAAAAAATGTACTACTCCCTCTGTAAATAAATACATGGTGTATTGTTTTATTCCTTTCGGTAGATGGCTCAAATCTGAAGTCTCATCAATCAGCCTACTATTGTACTCACTGAGCGCTCAGCTTTGTAAGCTACCAACAAAAATTTGCAATCAAAGACTACTATTGTACTCCCTCCGTACTGGTGCATTAGTCACGTTACGAAAACCAAATAGTAATCCCAAAACTTTTAGGCGCGGTGCATTAACTACCCACCTCGTTCCCTGTTTTTTGCCACGAAAAAAGAAGTCACCCAATACAAGACGTGGGGTGCGTATGCATCCAATGACTTGAGACTACTCCCTCCGTCTAGGTGTATAAGACTACCCACAGTGGGAGTAACATAGGTAGTAACATCACACATATGTAGATAAAATAGATGATGTGGCAAGCAATAAATGAAGAAATGGAGGAAAGTGGTAACATAGCTAGTTACTAGTAGTATGAGTAACATCACACATATCAAGGCAAAATGGTTCTATTGCCTAATAAATGAAGTGTTGCATGTTACCACACATATGTTACTCCCCACTATAGAGGTAGTAACATAGACTAGTAACATGTGCATGTTACTAGTCTATGTTACTACCCATTGTGGCCAGTCTAAGTCATCTTAGAGCAAGTGAAAAAGAGGAGTGGGCTCTCATGCAAGAGCCTAGCTATATGCGGATTCCTAGGCCGATATACAATAAATATGAAGAAAGAGAGAGAGAAGATGAGAAAAAGTAGTACTCTTATAGCTAGCCTTATAGCTAACCTTATTGTATGAGTGACTACAAGTGATGGCTCTACAATATATGACATGGCAACATCATATACACCCTTCATCTAGGTGTGTAAGTCACCTTACGAAAACCAAATAATCCCAAAACACTTAGGCACGGTACATTAACTCCCTTGTCGTTTCTTGTTTCGTGATACATCAACCAATAAGAGATGTGGGTTGTGCATGCTTTCAATTACTTGAGACTACCAAACATGACATGTAGTGGTTAGTTCATTGCATGAAATGCTATTAATTAGCAAAACCATTAAGTTCTCTTGTTTTCCCCTCCGCCTTGGTCGCCGTGCACAACCTAAGATGACTTATACACATAGACGGAGGGAGTAGTCAGCAGCTGGCTATACTATTAACCATGCTCTTAGGTTGTGCACCGTGACCAAGACGAAGGGGAAAGCGAGAGAACTTAATGTCTTTTTGCTAATTAATAGGATTACATGCAATGAACTAACCACTGCATGTCATGCTTGGTAGTCTCAAGTCATTGAAAGCATGCACGGCCCACATCTCTCATTGGTTGATATGTCACGAAATAAGAAACGAGGAGGGAGTTAATGTACCGTGCCAACATTTTTGGTTACATGCATTAACATTTTATTAGTTAAATCAAAGGTCAAAACTTGGCGCAAAATGCGAAGGGGACCAATAAACTAGTAAACATCAAAGTTCTCTCGTTTGGGCCCAACTAGAGGTCCGGTGAGATGACTATACTGCACCGGCACAGAGGGGGACGCAGCTTCATTGACTTACTGCACCTGCATTTGGGTGAATGACACGTGGGCCCAACTGGTGGTTGGCCCACCTGTCATACAGCCAAAGGCAGGTGCAGTAGAGGGCCGAGGAGTAGATGGCCAACACACACATGAATGCAACGCAGTATGCACTTCTCATATAAAGGCTCCCGACGTCCCCGCCAGTCCAATCTACGAAATCCTACGCACCTACGCACCCTAACCAAGGGCAAGAGTGATCACTCCAATCGGAAGATCAGTTGACTAGAAGCTAGACCCATGGAGGTGATGAGCGCGAGCATCGGCCGGCTGTGCCAGATGGTCCACGATGCCGGCCTGCGGCCCGGCACCGAGGAACGTCTCCAGGTCGTGCTTGAGGCCGCTAGGGTGAGAGGCCGCTTGGACGATAGCTTCATCTCCTTGTTCGACAAGGTCCTCGTCGGCTTCCTCGACAAGTTCACTGTCGTCAAGAAGCTCGCGGACGACCTTGATGTACGCCGCCAGCCCACGCGCCCAGGCTCTGCGATGCCTGCCACCCTCAACAGCCTCTATGGTGACAACCTCTTCGACGCACTGGTGGCCCTGCGACTGCCCGCCGTCGTGCCGGAGAATGTCCACCTCGAGGTCACGCTCGCCGCGCAGCAAGACACCATCGACATAATCACCCACGTCTACACGCAAATCGTCCACAAGGACTACTACGTGACAGAGGAGGACGATAGGTCGCTGGCCTTCTTGACCCGCAGGGCAACCTTGGACGGCATTGTTCAGAAGCACGTTGAGCTCGCCGCCAACGCCGCTGCTCCTCACACGTCGGTTGGTGACCCGGCGCACTAGGGCGTGAGGATGTCGCTGTTGGATCCGTATGTATCTTTATCTCTCTGTCAAATCCATGTAGTACACTGGTGCGTGTCGGTCCTAAACAAACGGTTTTTAACCCCTTTCCGCGACATCATTTAGAACCGTCACCAAGTGAGTGTGTGCGATAGGGTGTCCTTCCCACATGACCCAGAAATTGTCGGGGATAGGCCCTCCTGGGACCCAGGCTAGGGCCGTGTGCGATCGGGCGAGGCATCGAAACCCAATCATTTCCGTAGGTATGTACATCCCACACGGTAATCCGAGAAAATCATTTCCGTAGGTATGTACATCCCACACGGTAATCCGAGAAAATCATTTCCGTAGGTATGTACATCCCACACGGTGAATCCCAGATAAACATTTCCGTTCATATGTATATCACACACAGTCAATCCAAGGAATACATTTCCATTCTTATGTACATCCCACACAATCAATCCAGGGAAAACGTTTCCGTTCGGACGTACATCCCACACAGTTTTATGTGTAGGCTCGTGTGTGAAAGGTGTAACTATCACACACGGTCTTCCTTGGTTAACTATTTACTTTTATCAACTATATCACACACGATTTGATGAAGAAAACTGTGTGGCATTGGGCTATCCATCGCAAAGGTCCATGACACATTTAGCAGGTTTATTAGTTTACAATTAATAATTCCAGTATTGCGCAAATTCACATTTCATATCGAACAGCTGTTTGCCAATTTCATATCACGCACAGAAATATATTATAACATCACAGTACGATAGCTACATGAAAACATCACAGTACAACATATAGCTAGTTCAAATTCATAAGAATAATATATTCATTTCCCTAATCGAGATCATCCAGGCTCGTCTTATCCACCTGTGCTTTCAGTTCAGTAAGAACCCGTTTTGCACGGGCCAACTGGGAAAGTGCCTCCTCCTTCGCCAACACCATCTTAGCAAAGTCTGATTTAAAAAAATCTGAGCTCATTCTCCACCTTCAACTTTTTATCTCGCATCTTGAAATATGCTTCAGCATTGACAAGACTTTCTCTAAGCCTACATGCGTTCTCTTCCTCGTACATGCTCCAGATCTTCGTTAGTCACATCTTCAAAGACCGTGTTCACTCTTGATCAACCCACTCCAAGTAACAACACTTTCGTTCATCCTATAATATTTAAAACTAGATCAGTAACACTTGTAGGGGAAATGGGTTTATAGCAACATAGAAAATCACCAATGCTTATTTTGAAAAACTGAAGAAACATGTTAATTATGACATATCTTCTCAAAAAGATCAATGTGCAAATGAAATAATTGGTACTGAGACAACAACCAAATTCTGGAACATCAGAAGCTATAATTAACTACAACGACGCTACAAGTTCTTACTCATGTACAATAAATAACAAATTGAATATTTTATGAGGAAGGTAAATATAACTGCAACAGCATAGCGACAGTGTTTGGATGACAGCAAATTGATACTAGCAGGTGTGTACATGCACAAATTTAGTAACATAGAACTAATAGCACTAAGGCCGTCCACTATGTATGCCAAAACTGGAGTAAAGACAACTGTTGCTACATCTCGCACCGATGCCCTGCACTAGCGGGCCGATGCAGCGAAAAAAATCAGGGACCCGGACTCCCGAGCACGTAGTTGCTCCGATGCCCAGTTCCTTCGTGCCATAAAGATTTAGTATTTTACTGCTTGGCTGCTCGGATGTGTAGACCAAAGTTGGCTGCACAAACTGCTGAAGCGGTGCCAAATAATTTTCTAGTGGCACCGCTGATGAGATGGCAAGAATTTAAGATACTAGGTACAAACTGTGACACTGTCTTAGGATGCGTTTGGTTGAAGGTGTGGTATGAATGGCTTGGGACCGTGACAGTGTCTGAATCACATCTAACAAATGATTTGTAACAACGAAAGAGGGTCTAACCTTGTCTGCACATGTCAGAAACTTCCTCCCACTGTCCATAGAATCAAACGCAACTAGCTTCACGCATGGAGATTGATGGTGACAACGAGCAGATAGATCTTTAGCCACCCCGCTCCATTCGTTGCCACTGATGGTCTTAGGGAGCTACAAGAGGAAGAAACAACTCAAATCGACCTCCGGGTAAAAATCCTTCATTCCAAGTCATAGTGCGAGAGAGAGAAGAGAGTGATACCCGGGTGGTGAAGGAGTAGTCACCGGAGGAGGAACCGCTAGAGATGTCTTTGAAGAAGACCATGGCGACCCCGACGGTAGGATGCGAGACGACAAGAGCGAGGAAGCCGCTATAGCTTAGCAAGGAAGGAAGGAAGGAGGAAACAGGGGAAATGTGACTTGTGGTCGGGGAGAAAAGGGGGTGGGGAAGGGGGGCGGGGGTGGGGAAGGGGGGAAGGGGTAGATATTTTGGCGGTAGGCCAAAATTTTGGAAATGTGGAGGGAAACTTTGCGCCCGGTGTAGCTGGACCATTCACTTTGAACGATTGTGTGCATCGCAAATGATTCTTCTGCTTTACGCGCATGGGATGAGTTTAATAATTCAAATTTTGGTCTCAAGGCATGGGCACATTCACTTTGAATGCGCGCGGTGCCGCCGGACCATTCACTTTGAACGACTGTGTGCATCGCGAACGATTCTTCTGCTTTACGCGCATGGGATGAGTTTGATAATTCAAATTTTGGGGAAATTTCCTCGGGTACGTCATTGCATAATTTAACATCGCTTGCTAATTTGGGCACACAAAAGAGCGTACAGCAGACAGACCACACTTACTGAATCGAGCAATTTTAGTAATTACACAGAGCCAGTTGACCTAAACATTGCTCTAACAAAAGACCAGCATTAAAAACAAAGCCTAAGTACGCATAATTAAAAATCCGCCGACGCGTCGGCCTATGCATCGCTGGTGTGAGATGAGACATCGATGACTTGTCCTGGCGGCATGCCGCCGTTGGTGGACTCCGCGTCCCCCCTGCTGAAGTCGACCGCGTCCTCAGTGCCGCCCTCAAGTTTGTAGTACTCGTAGTTGTGGCTGCGCCAGAGCTCGCGTTGGTACTCCACCGCCGATTCCTCGACGGACAGACTCTTCTCTACCTCGACCTCGGCCACACGCAACTCCTCCTCCCGGTGCTCCTCAATCCCGCCGCCTCCTGCATCTCCAGCTCCCGCTCGGCGACCTCATGAGGAAGCAGGTGTTCCATGGCCATCGCCGCCTTTTCAGACGTGGGTTGCATGCTGGAGTCCGAGGTGGCATGGAATATCTTGGCGTGTGCATCCTCGATCTTGCCGTGGATGGACTCGACCCGGGCCAGGGCGACATCAGCGGCACGAACGGCAGCTCGAGCGCTATCGGTGTTTGTAGCCGCCGTCGCAGCAGCAGCTGCAGCCATCTCGGCTGCTGCAATTGCCCTGTCGGCTGCCGCAGACGCCCTCTCGGCGAAAGCGGCCGCGCTCAATGCGGATGCAGCGACACTCTCGGCGTAGGCGGCCGCGCTCTCGGCGCAGGTGGCCGCGCTCGTGGGGGGGGGGGACGGGGGACGCGGCCATCGTACGGGCCTTCACGAAACATTTCCATGGCCTCATCTTTGCAAGAAGGGGTGCGGGAATGGGGATCAGGATTCGTGGATTCGGGGGTTGCCGGCACTAGAGCAGACGAGCCGGCGAAGCTTAAGGAGGGAGACTTAAATAGACCCGTATACTTTCATCACAAGTGGTTCCTAGAAAACAATTGTGTGTGATGTTGTAGATATTTTTTATTAGCTGTGAAAGACGAATTTGGAATAAAGTGCCAACGGATGGTTTTTTAATTCAACGAGAAATTTTGTAGTACTAATACAACTGTCATGTCAAATTTTGGAAAATTTCAGGGGTCATTTGACCTTCTAAGACATTTAAGTGATTTTCTAGCCATTTAATGACCGTAATTGACATTTGAACTACATGTACATGCAACAGCTAACCATAACGGTTTGAAAACTCATATTTCGTGTACTTGTGTGTGATTTACTTCCATGTGCAGCAAATTGGAAGGAATTTTCAAACATATTGGTCTAACGGCTATGACACAATTAAGCATGGAGTGACATGGTATTTTAATTCCAAAAAAAATTCAGAAACACATGAAACCTTGGTTGATGTAATGTCATGCCACCAAGGTGATGTGGTAAAAAAATTGGCATGTTTGACCGAAGTTTGGACACACACCCCTCACAAACCGGAGCAACTCACTAGAAGGCTCGTGGTTCTGAGAGGGCACAATGCATGTTTGATGACAAACGGGAGATAGCTTCCTCTTACGGCCTTCAATTTTTTTCTACGTCTAACGTGCACTACTACAACTGTAATGTGAAATTTTTCAAAATTCTATGGGTCATTTGACCATTTCAAGACATTTAAGTGATTTTCTAGCCATTTAATGACTGTAATTCAAATTTGAACTACATCTACATGCAAGGCCTAACCAAAACGGTTTGAAAAATCATATTTGTGTACTTGTGTGTGAGTTATTTCCATGTGCAGTAAACTAGAAGGAATTTTCAAACATATTTGTATCACGACATGGACACATATGCATGAATACGTATGCATGGAGTGGCATGGCATTTTAATTCCAAAAGAAAAATCAGAAACACATGTAACCTTGGTTGATGTAATGTCATGCGACCAAGATGATGTAGTAAACAAATTGGCATGTTTGACGAAAGTTTGGACACACACCCTTCTCAAACCGGAGCAACTCGCTAGAAGGTTCGTGGTTCCGAGAGGGAACAATGCATGTTTGATGACGAATGGGAGATAGCTTCCTCTTACGGCCTTCAAATTTTTTCTACGTCTAACATGCACTACTACAACTGTAATGTGAAATTTTGGAAAATTCTAGGGGTCATTTGACCTTTTAAAGACATTTAAGTGACTTTCTAACCATTTAATGACCGTAATTCAAATTCGAACTACATCTACATGCAACGCCTAACCAAAACGGTTTGAAAAATCATATCTGTGTACTTGTGTGTGAGTTAATTCCATGTGCAGTAAATTAGAAGGAATTTTCAAACATATTGGTCTCACGACATGGACACATGCACACGTATGCATGGAGTGACATGGCATTTTAATTCAAAAAAATAGAAAAATGATCAGAAACACATGAAACCTTGGTTGATGTAATGCCATGCCACCAAGATGATGTGGTAAAGAAATTGGCATGTTTGACGAACGTTTGGACACCCCCCCCTCACAAACCGGAGCAACTCGCTAGAAGGTTTGTGGTTCCGAGAGGTAACAATGCATGTTTGATGATGAACGGGAGATAGCTTCCTCTTACGGCCTTCAATTTTTTTCCTACGTTTAACGTGCACTAATACAACTGTCATGTAAAAATTTGGTAAATTTCAGGGGTCATTTGACCTTTGAAAGTCATTTAAGTGATTTTCTAACCATTTAATGACCGTAATTCAAATTTGAACTACATCTACATGCAACGCCTAACCATAACGGTTTGAAAAATCATATTTTTGTGTACTTGTGTGCGAGTTAATTCCATGTGCAGTAAATTAGAAGGAATTTTCAAACATATTGGTGTCAAGGCATGGGCACATGCATGGAGTGCATGCCATGGCATTTTAATTCCAAAAAATTAAAAAATGATCAGAAAAACATGAAACCTTGCTTGATTTAATGTCATCCACCAAGATGATGTGGTAAAGAAATTGGCATGTTTGACGAAAGTTTGGACACACACCCCTCACAAACCGGAGCAACTCGCTAGAAGGTTCGTGGTTCCGAGAGGGAACCATGCATGTTTGATGACGAACGGGAGATAACTTCCTCTTACGGCCTTAAAAATTTTTCTACGTCTAGCGTGCACTATTACAACTGTAATGTGAAATTTTGGAAAATTCTAGGGGTCATTTGACCTTTTAAAGACATTTAAGTGATTTCCTAACCATTTAATGTCCGTAATTCAAATTTGAACTGCATCAACATGCAACGCCTAACCAAAACGGTTTGAAAAATCATATCTGTGTACTTGTGTGCGAGTTAATTCCATGTGCAGTAAATTAGAAGGAATTTTCAAACATATTGGTCTCACGACATGGACACATGCATACGTATGCATGAAGTGACATGGCATTTTAATTCAAAAAAATAGAAAAATGACCAGAAACACATGAAACCATGGTTGATGTAATGTCTTGCCACCAAGATGATGTGGTAAAGAAATTGGCATGTTTGAAGAACGTTTGGACACACACCCCTCACAAACCGGAGCAACTCACTAGAAGGTTTGTGGTTCCGAGAGGGAACAATGCATGTTTGATGACGAACAGGAGATAGCTTCCTCTTACGGCCTTCACATTTTTCCTACGTTTAACGTGCAACTGTCATGTGAAAATTTGGTAAATTTCAGGGGTCATTTGACCTTCTAAAGACATTTAAGTGATTTTCTAACCATTTAATGACCGCAATTCAAATTTGAACTACATGTACATGCAACGCCTGACCAAAACGGTTTGAAAAAAATTCATATTTTTGTGTACTTTGTGTGTGAGTTAATTCCATGTGCAGTAAATTAGAAAGAAATTTCAAACATATTGGTGTCAAGGCATTGGAACATGCATGGAGTGCATCCCATGGCATTTTAATTCCAAAAAATTAGAAAATGATCAGAAAAATATGAAACCTTACTTGATTTAATGTCATGCCACCAAGATGATGTGGTTAAAAAATTGGCCTGTTTGACGAAAGTTTGGACACACACCCCTCACAAACCGGAGCAACTCACTAGAAGGTTCGTGGTTCCGAGAGGGAACAATGCATGTTTGCTTACGGACGGGAGATAGCTTCCTCTTATGGCCTTCAAATGTTTTTCCTACGTTTAACATGCACTAATACAACTATCATGTGAAAATTTGAAAATTTTCAAGGGTCATTTGACCTTTTTAAGACATTTAAGTGATTTTGTAACCATTTAATGACCGTAATTTGAATTTGAACTACATCTACATGCAACGCCTAACCAAAACGGTTTGAAAAATCATATTTTTGTGTACTTGCGATCAAGTTAAAAAATCATCAGACGATGTAAATATCTGGTGTTCAAAAAATAAAATGTAAAGATCTGGCAAGACAACCGGCCCCACATGATTGGCACTCTATCTCGCGGCTCGAGGTTTGGTAGGTGATTGGCGGGGATCATTAATCAGACACAATTCTGTATTGGAAACCGCAGCTGTTATGTTCACACACGGATTTGCTGCGGGAATTGTGTGTAATTCAAACTACAGTACTCATAAATTCCGGCGACCGGCTTGTGTACTGTCTCCGTCGATCTAGATTCCGGCCGTCAATAAATAGTACCTTGCTCATGTCGTCCCACCTGCATTCTCATCTACATCCTCCCCTCGCTCGCCCTCTCTCTCTCTCTCTCAAATCTCTGCCATGGCGCTGCTGATCTGCCCATGCGCCGACGAGGAGTCGTCGCCCCCCCGAGAACGCTCACTTGATTAGCAGCGGCGAGGACCCCTACGCGCCGCCTGACGAGGTTGCGCCGGACCCCCAAACTTTGGATTGGTTTTGGGGCCAGTACAATCTTTGTCTGTGGAAGTTGCTGCCGCCGGCTGAGAAAGCCAGGCAAGTGGCGTCCAAGAAGGAGATGGCGGAGGAGGAAGCCAGGTACTAGGCGGCCTGTGAAGCCCGTGATGCCGCCTGGAAAAAGGAGGCGGCGGAGCTTTAGGGGCGGGCGCGTCGTCGTGCCGAGGAGGTGTACGAAGATGGGTACTTCGCGAGGAAGGTCATAGGTGCTGGGCGCCTCTTTGCTGCGTGGAGGTGGGCCGATAAGCTCCAGCGTGCCACCAACAAGGAGCTCCGTTGGGCGCCCAACGAAATGGCAAGATCCGCCAGGCGCGTCCGCCAGCAAGAGGCAGATCGGTACGTCAAGCGCTGCGAGGCGGAGGAGTCGGAGTACTGCCTCCGCACTGGGAAGATGCCGCGCACGAGGGAGCTGCTGGCGAGGGGCTGCCGGAATACTGGCCCCAGGACGGATTATTAGTTTTAGTATTGTTCGTTTTCAATTTTATGTATTGTACCTAGTAGTTAAGCATCATCACGTATATGTGATGATATTATATATATATATTGTGATGATCTAATGAACAATTAATATATATATTATGAATTCCATTTTCTATCTGTTTTTGTATACTAATTTGAATCTAGCTGTTATCATCCACATATACAGAATGAAAAGCATATATACACACATTGAAACAGAACATATAAGAATGGAAAACAGAGTACACACATTGAAACAGAGCAATACTATGATTGCTGTGAATACATAGCTATCCATGTCGAAACGACTTTTCAAAATAAAACACGTCCATGAGACCATGACCAGCAGCCCTTGCCTAGGGTAGCTCTTGGCTCTGCCTGAACTCGTGCCGGCGTTCGTCCAAGCGGTCGACACGCTCGCAGCACATCTGGAGCGCGATCTCGAGCTCCAAGTTGGCTATTTCATCGGAGATCACCAGCTCGAGGATGCGACGGCCATGTTCCTCTACTGCGCCCAGGTGGACACCTGGGCCAAGGAGGCGGTCGAGCCTATGGACCAGCGCATTGGCATCCAGCGGGCCGCGACAAGGCAAACGGCGCGGTGGGCGTCCGGTGCAAGTACGGCGTGGCCGGCCTCTGGTGCAAGTATGGCGCTGAGGGCCTCTACCCACTCCTGGCGAGGAATGGGGGTACTGACGGGACGTGTACCCAGCTGCGACGCCATGTCGACATCAGGCAAGCGATGATGGATCCACTCTTGCTGTGCGGCGCGCCGCGCCTCTCGCTCTGCGGTGCTCCAACGGTCTCGCCGTGCGGCGAGGCATAGCCTATCAGCGCGGACGCGCCTAGCTTGCTCTGCGGCATGCCATCGATCATGTTGTGCGGCGAGCTGCAGCCTGTCGGCGCTGACATGCCTATCCTGATCCGCGGCGCTCAAGCGCCATGCGCCAAAGGTCTGCTCAACCCTGGCGATGACGCGCATCACTGCGTCGTCCATCGCGTTACCGGGGAGCGCCTCAGCCTCGACGGGCCGTGGCGCCTGCTCGTTTTCCTCGTCGACGAGGTTGATGGCAGAGGCGGCACTTTGGTGGGTTGGCATGCTTGGAAAAGGTGGATGTGCTACAGGCTGCGCTTGTCGCCTCCATGCGTCGTGCGCCCCCTATGCGCAATATAGCAGGGTGGCGAGGTGAGGAAATGGCGGGAAACGGTGGCGTGTTCATAAAACGCCATCAATTAATGGGAACTTAGCATCGAGCTAGCAAAAGAAGTAGATGATGATCAGATGAACACATACCACACTAGGGAACCCGTCGGTGATGAATTCATCAATCCCAAACGGTTGAATACTAGCAAGCATTTGCCCACAACACACACGACCTATTCCATCGCAAATAGGTCAGATGGATCAACTGTATGCCACGTATCGCACATTATCAAAAAGTGATGTGGTAGACCTTCTTTAACGTGTGTTAAAAAATAAAAAAATAAAAAAGAAGGACCTCGAGGTTAAATTAGCTGAGGGAATGGGGTATTTCGGTCATTTGACCAAAATGACCCATCCCATCACCTAATTTAACATCAACACAACTTCCCATCCAGTCACCCATCCGATGGCTGCTCCAGCCTGAGCACACTTAACTTGATATTTTTCTTACATGAGCTACTGGTGGAACAACTAGTCCTTGCTGATAGGAATTCCTCTTCACATCCTTATGGCGTATCCGGATGACCGCCCGTCCCACAATGGCCAATAGATGTTGTGTAGACAGAGCATATCACATACGTCTTATTAGAAGCAATCGTCTGTGTTATTATCGGTCTTCGCACACATCTCTGATTACAGACCTGTTTGCCGCATATCACACACATCTTGTTATATCGAACCATTTCTGTTCTCTTGCTTAATCACAAACAGTTCATCCGAGTGAACCGTATGCTGTACATCGCGCACACCTTGATCGGGCTGACCGTTTCTTTTGTGTTGCCTAATCACGAACAGTTCATCCGAGTGAACCGTATGCTGTACATCGCACACACCTTCATCTGGCTGCCCGTTTCTTTTGTTCCTCCTCATCGCAAACAGTTAATTGAGCTGAAACGTATGCCCTGCATCGCACACGCAACTAAAATCTGAACCGTGTTTGATGCATCCTCCATCGCAAACATTTTGCACCTTTTTTAACGGTTATTTTACACCACCGTTTGCGATTATGGCATCGCACACAGTTTCGTCGAAGGGTCTCTGATCGTAGTGTCACGTTAGCAGCATCCTCCAGTAGTGGTAGTATATGGTACTACTAGTAATTATCTTACCTTTCGCATCAACTTAATAATATTTGTACGTACTCCATGCATGAACCGCGCCAGAACCAAACTTCTCATTACTCTAGGGAAAATCGTTATTTCTATCTATTGGTCGTGCCATGGAGCAGAACCAAATTTTACAAGTTACAAGTTCAAAAGGAAAAGCCTGCCGTGTTTGCGTCGCACCCCGACACGGTTGGTCCGGCACGACGCTCAAGGGGGAATGCGTGTTGTGTTGCATTTTGACTTACAAGTGGGACTGCAGTTGAGCAAACCGACTATCGGCAAACTCCCACCCCGCCCAGCGCGCGATGGCTGAGAAAACAGGAGGGAGAAGAGATGGCTGTAGCACGGACTCCAAGAAAATTGGTGTCGGATGGGACTCGTGTGGGTGGCGTGTGCCATACTGCTAGACGTGAATGCTAGTTATGGCCCATGCCACCCCACTATATCGAGCCTCTATCGAGGTGCTGGTTACGTAGAACAAATTCCTGGAGTCCGTGCTCAGCTCTCCTCTATCTCTCTTCTCAGCCAGCCAACAGACGCGCGGAGCCCATTGTTTGTTTGCTCACATGCGGTCCCACATGTCAATGAAAACGCAAGAGGACCCACTGAACCTGCACATCTTTCACCTCGATGTGCTGGTGATGAAAAACAAATCCAATAAAGATCTTCGGTGGCTGCTTTTGGAGTTACTCAAGAGTAGTAAGATTCTATTTACAGTTTAACCCAAGATGCACATCACGTGGCTTCAACTAGCACTCCATTTTCTTGCATGACACGACCTGGATGCTGGATGTCCCACGTGTCAGCAAAAGGAGGCAGACCGGAGGAGTAGGAAACACGGCAAGCCCCGTGCCTACATCATACTACGTACAACCCACCTCACGCAGTCACGCTATCACCATATTTCTCGGCCTTCGTGCGACACGTAACTATTGGTTGGCTCTATGTGATGTGGCAACTTCGTACAACTACGGATGCTGGCTATACTACTACGGCACTAACACTCCAAGAAGTGAGTCGAAAACCATTTATAAATTGAGTTTATGACATGCATATGCAAATGTACCATTCATTACATACAACAAGTCATCCACACACAACGACAACGAGGATACATGTTGGATTTTAGATTAGTTCCAACAAAACATTCTAGTAAATACTAAAGTTTTCATCACACAACAAATAACAAGCAATGAAATGAACTTCAGCTCAACCACTCCTCGGCGTTGGAAACGCTTGCTTTGAACTAGAAGTGATTCTCTGGGTAGGGGCAACTACAGTCAATCTCAAGACCAATGCATGACTGATCATCCAGGCTGAAGCGGCCTATGTCAGGACACATATTGTGATAGCCACGGCAGGGAACCATAGCAATGTCCGAAGTATAGATACAATTGCTTCTCATAAATGGTAGTTGTTGGGGAACGTAGTAATTTCAAAAAATTTCCTACGCACACGCAAGATCATGGTGATGCATAGCAGCGAGAGGGGAGAGTGTGTCCACATACCCTCGTAGACTGAAAGCGAAAGCGTTAGCACAACGCGGTTGATGTAGTCATATGTCTTCACGATCCGACCGATCAAGTACCGAACATACGGCACCTCCGAGTTTAGCACATGTTCAGCCCGATGACGTCCCTCGAACTCCGATCCAGCCGAGTGTTGAGGGAGAGTTTCGTCAGCATGACGGTGTGGTGACAATGATGATGTTCTACCGACGCAGGGCTTCGCCTAAGCACCGCTCAAGTATTATCGAGGTGGACTATGGTGGAGGGGGGCACCGCACACGGCTAAAAGATCAATGATCAATTGTTGTGTCTTTGGGGTGCCCCCTTGCCCCCGTATATAAAGGAGCAAGGGGGGAGAGGCGGCCGGCCAGGAGAGGGGCGCCCCAGGAGGAGTCCTACTCCCACCGGGAGTAGGACTCCCTCCCTTCCTTGTTGGATTAGGAGAAGGGGGAAAGAGGAGGAGGAGAAGAAGGAAAAGGGGGGGCGCCGTCCCCCTCCTTGTCCAATTCGGACTAGAGGGGGAGGGGGCGCACAGCCTGCCCTGGCCGCCCCTCCTCTTCTCCACTAAGGCCCATGTAGGCCCATTAATCCCCCGGGGGGGGGTTCCGGTAACCCCCCGGTACTCCGGTATATATCCGATAACCCCCGGAACCATTCCGGTGTCCGAATATAGTCGTCCAATATATCAATCTTCATCTCTCGACCATTTTGAGACTCCTCGTCATGTCCTTGATCACATCCGGGATTCCGAACAACCTTCGGTACATCAAATCATATAAAATCATAATATAACTGTCATCGAAACTTTAAGCGTGCGGACCCTACGGGTTCGAGAACTATGTAGACATGACCGAGACACGTCTCCGGTCAATAACCAATAGCGGAACCTGGATGCTCATATCCGCTCCCAGATATTCTATGAAGATCTTTATCGGTCAAACCGCATAACAACATACGTTGTTCCCTTTGTCATCGGTATGTTACTTGCCCGAGATTCGATCGTCGGTATCTCAATACCTAGTTCAATCTCGTTATTGGCAAGTCTCTTTACTCGTTCTGTAATACATCATCCCGCAACTAACTCATTAGTTGCAATGCTTGCAAGGCTTAAATGATGTGCATTACGGAGAGGGCCCAGAGATACCTCTCCGACAATCGGAGTGACAAATCCTAATCTCGAAATACGCCAACCCAACAAGTACCTTCGGAGACACCTGTAGAGCACCTTTATAATCACCCAGTTACATTGTGACATTTGGTAGCACACAAAGTGTTCCTCCGGTAAACGGGAGTTGCATAATCTCATAGTCATAGGAACATGTATAAGTCATGAAGAAAGCAATAGCAGAATACTAAACGATCGTGTGCTAAGCTAACGGAATGGCTCAAGTCAATCACATCATTCTCCTAATGATGTGATCCCGTTAATCAAATGACAACTCATGTCAATGGCTAGGAAACATAACCATCTTTGATCAACGAGCTAGTCAAGTAGAGGCATACTAGTGACACTCTGTTTGTCTATGTATTCACACATGTATTATGTTTCCGGTTAATACAATTCTAGCATGAATAATAAACATTTATCATGAAATAAGGAAATAAATAATAACTTTATTATTGCCTCTAGGGCATATTTCCTTCTGTCTCCCACTTGCACTAGAGTCAGTAATCTAGTTCACATCACCATGTGATTTAACACCAATAGTTCACATCACCATGTGATTAACACCCATAGTTCACATCGTCATGTGACCAACACCCAAAGGGTTTACTAGAGTCAATATTCTAGTTCACATCGCTATGTGATTAACACCCAAAGAGTACTAAGGTGTGATCATGGTTTGCTTGTGAGAGAACTTTAGTCAACGGGTCTTCCACATTCAGATCCGTATGTGTTTTGCAAATTTCTATGTCAACAATGCTCTGCACGGAGCTACTCTAGCTAATTGCTCCCACTTTCAATATGTATCCAGATTGAGACTTAGAGTCATCTGGATTAGTGTCAAAACTTGCATCGACGTAACCCTTTACGACGAACCTTTTTGTCACCTCCATAATCGAGAAACATATCCTTATTCCACTAAGGATAATTTTGACCGCTGTCCAGTGATCTACTCCTAGATCACTATTGTACTCCCTTGTGAAAATCAGTGTAGGGTATATAATAGATCTGGTACACAGCATGGCATACTTTACAGGACCTATGGCTGAGGCATAGGGAATGACTTTCATTCTCTTTCTATCTTCTGCCGTGGTCGGGTTTTGAGTCTTACTCAATTTCACACCTTGTAACACAGGCAAGAACTCTTTCTTTGACTGTTCCATTTTGAACTACTTCAAAATCTTGTCAAGGTATGTACTCATTAAAAAAACTTATCAAGCGTCGTGATCTATCTCTATAGATCTTGATGCTCAATATGTAAGCAGCTTCACCGAGGTCTTTCTTTGAAAAACTCCTTTCAAACACTCCTTTATGCTTTGCAGAATAATTCTACATTATTTCCGATCAACAATATGTCATTGACATATACTCATCAAAAATGTTGTAGTGCTCCCACTCACTTTCTTGTAAATACAGGCTTCACCGCAAGTCTGTATAAAACTATATGCTTTGATCAACTTATCAAAGTGTATATTCCAACTCCGAGATGCTTGCACCAATCCATAGATGGATTGCTGGAGCTTGCATATTTTGTTAGTACCTTTAGGATTGACAAAACCTTCAGGTTGCATCATATACAACTCTTCTTTAATAAATTCATTAAGGAGTGCAGTTTTGTTTATCCATTTGCCAGATTTCATAAAATGCGGCAATTGCTAACGTGATTCGGATAGACTTAAGCATAGATACGAGTGAGAAACTCTCATCGTAGTCAACACCTTGAACTTGTCGAAAACCTTTTGCGGCAATTCTAGCTTTGTAGATAGTAACACTACTATCAGCGTCCGTCTTCCTCTTGAAGATCCATTTATTTTCTATGGCTTGCCGATCATCGGGCAAGTCAACCAAAGTCCACACTTTGTTCTCATACATGGATCCCATCTAAGATTTCATGGCCTCAAGCCATTTGGTGGAATCTGGGCTCATCATCGCTTCCTCATAGTTCGTAGGTTCGTCATGGTCAAGTAACATGACGTCCAGAACAGGATTACCGTACCACTCTGGTGCGGATCTTACCTGGTTGACCTACGAGCTTCGGTAGTAACTTGATCTGAAGTTTCATGATCATCATCATTAGCTTCCTCACTAATTGGTGTAGGTGTCACAGGAACCGGTTTCTGTGATGAACTACTTTCCAATAAGGGAGCTGGTACAGTTACCTCATCAAGTTCTACTTTCCTCCCACTCACTTCTTTTGAGAGAAACTCCTTCTCTAGAAAGGATCCATTCTCAGCAACGAATATCTTGCCTTCGGATCTGTGATAGAAGGTGTACCCAACATTTTCTTTTGGGTATCCTATGAAGACGCACCTCTCCGATTTGGGTTTGAGCTTATTAGGTTGAAACTTTTTCACATAAGCATTGCAACCTCAAACTTTAAGAAACGACAGCTTAGGTTTCTTGCCAAACCATAGTTCATCCGGTGTCTTCTTAACGGATTTAGATGGTGCCCTATATAATGTGAATGTAGTTGTCTCTAATGCATAACCCCAAAACAATAGTGGTATATCGGTAAGAGACGTCATAGATCGCACCATATCTAATAACGTACGGTTACAACGTTCGGACACACCATTACGCTGTGGTGTTCCAGGTGGCGTGAGTTGCGAAACAATTCCGCATTGTTTCAAATGAGGACCAAACTCGTAACTCAAATATTCTCCTCCACGATCAGATTGTAGAAACTTTTATTTTCTTGTTACGATGATTTTCCACTTCACTCTGAAATTATATGAACTTTTCAAATGTTTCAGACTTATGTTTCATCAAGAAGATATACCCATATCTGCTCAAATCATCTGTGAAGGTCAGAAAATAACGATACCCGCCGCGAGCCTCAACCATCATCAGATCACATACACCAGTATGTATTATTTCCAATAAGTCAGTTGCTCGCTCCATTGTTGCAGAGAACGGAGTCTTTAGTCATCTTGCCCATAAGTCATGGTTCGCAAGTATCAAGTGATTCATAATCAAGTGATTCCAAAATCCCATCAGCATGGGTTTCTTCATGCGCTTTACACCAATATGACCTAAACGGCAGTGTCACAAATGAGGTGCACTATCATTATTAACTTTGCATCTTTTGGCTTCAATATTGTGAATATGTGTATCACTACGATCGAGATCCAACAAACCATTTTCATTGGGTGTATGACCATAGAAGGTTTTATTCATGTAAATAGAACAACAATTATTCTCTAACTTAAATGAATAACCGTATTGCAATAAACATGATCAAATCATATTCATGCTCAACGCAAACACCAAATAACACTTATTTAGGTTCAACACTAATCCCGAAAGTGTAGGGAGCGTGTGATGATGATCATATCAATCTTGGAACCACTTCCAACACACATCATCACTTCCCCCTTAACTAGTCTCTGTTCATTCTGCAACTCCCGTTTCTAGTTACTACTCTTAGCAACTGAACTAGTATCAAATACCGAGGGGTTTCTACGAACACTAGTAAAATACACATCAATAATCTGTATATCAAATATACCTTTGTTCACTTTTCCATCCTTCTTATCCGCCAAATACTTGGGGCAGTTCTGCTTCCAGTGACCAGTCCCTTTGCAGTAGAAGCACTTAGTCTCAAGCTTAGGTACAGACTTGGGCTTCTTCACTTGAGTAGCAACTTGCTTGCCGTTCTTCTTGAAGTTCCCCTTCTTCCCTTTGCCCTTTTCTTGAAACTAGTAGTCTTGTCAGCCACCAACACTTGATGCTTTTCTTGATTTCTACCTTCGCCGATTTCAGCATCACGAAGAGCTTGGGAATTGTTTCCGTTTATCCCTTGCATATTATAGTTCATCACAAAGTTCTAGTAACTTGGTGATAGTGACTAGAGAACTCTGTTAATCACTATCTTATCTCGAAGATTAACTCCCACTTGATTCAAGTGATTGTAGTACTCAGACATTCTGAGCACATGCTCACTAGCTGAGCAATTCTCCTCCATCTTGTAGGCAAAGTACTATCGGAGGTATCATACCTCTCGATACAGGCATGAGTATGAAATACCAATTTCAACTCTTGGAACATCTTAGATGCTCCGTGGCATTCAAAACATTTTTGAAGTCCCGGTTCTAAGCCGTAAAGCATGGTGCACTAAACTATCAAGTAGTTATCATACCGAGCTTTGTCAAACATTCATAACGTCTGCATCTGCTCCTGCAATAGGTGTGTCACCTAGCGGTGCATCAAGGACATAATTCTTCTGTGCAGCAATGAGGATAATCCTCAGATCATGGATCCAATCTGCATCATTGCTGCTAATATCTTTCCACTTAGTTTTCTCTAGGAACATATCAAAAATAAAACAGGGGAGCTAAACGCGAGCTATTGATCTATAACATAGATATGCTAATACTACCAAGACTAAGTTCATGATAAATTAAAGTTCAATTAATCATATTACTTAAAGAACTCCCACTTAGATAGACATCCCTCTAATCCTCTAAGTGATCACGTGATCCAAATCAACTAAAACATGTCCGATAATCACGTGAGATGGAGTAGTTTCAATGGTGAACATCACTATGTTGATCATATCTACTATATGATTCACGCTCGACCTTCGGTCTCCGTGTTCTGAGGCCATATCTGTTATATGCTAGGCTCGTCAAGTTTAACCTGAGTATTCCGCGTGTGCAACTGTTTTGCACCCGTTGTATTTGAACGTAGAGCCTATCACACCCGATCATCACGTGGTGTCTCAGCACGAAGAACTTTCGCAATGGTGCATACTCAGGGAGAACAGTTATACTTTGATAATTTAGTGAGAGATCATCTTATAATGCTACTGTCAATCAAAGCAAGATAAGATGCATAAAAGATAAACATCACATGCAATCAATATAAGTGATATGATATGGCCATCTTCATCTAATGCTTGTGATCTCCATCTCCGAAGCACCGTCATGACCACCATCGTCACCGGTGCGACACCTTGATCTCCATCGTAGCATCGTTGTCGTCTTGCCAATCTTACGCTTCTATGACTATCGCTACCGCTTAGTGATAAAGTAAAGCATTACAGGGCGATTGCATTGCATACAATAAAGCGACAACCATATGGCTCCTGCCAGTTGCCGATAACTCGGTTACAAAACATGATCATCTCATACAATAAAATTTAGCATCATGCCTTGACCATATCACATCACAACATGCCCTCCAAAAACAAGTTAGACGTCCTCTACTTTGTTGTTGCAAATTTTACGTGGCTGCTACGGGCTTAGGAAGAACCGTTCTTACCTATGCATCAAAACCACAACGATAGTTTGTCAAGTTGGTGCTGTTTTAACCTTCGCAAGGACCGGGCGTAGCCACACTCGGTTCAACTAAAGTTGGAGAAACTGACACCCGCCAGCCACCTGTGTGGAAAGCACGTCGATAGAACCAGTCTCGCGTAAGCGTACGCGTAATGTCGGTCCGGGCCGCTTCATCCAACAATAGCGTCGAACCAAAGTATGACATGATGCTAAGCAGTATGACTTATATCGCCCACAACTCACTTGTGTTTTACTCGTGCATATGACATCTACACATAAAACCTGGCTCGGATGCCACTGTTGGGGAACGTAGTAATTTCAAAAAAATTCCTACGCACACGCAAGATCATGGTGATGCATAGCAACGAGAGGGGAGTGTGTGTCGACGTACCCTCGTAGACCGAAAGCGGAAGCGTTAGCACAACGCGGTTGATGTAGTCGTATGTCTTCACGATCCGACCGATCAAGTACCGAACGAATGGCACCTCCGATTTCAGCACACATTCAGCCCAATGACGTCCCTCGAACTCCGATCCAGCCGAGTGTTGAGGGAGAGTTTCATCAGCATGACGGCGTGGTGACGATGATGATGTTCTACCGACGCAGGGCTTCGCCTAAGCACCGCTACAGTATTATCGAGGTGGACTATGGTGGAGGGGGGCACCGCACACGGCTAAAAGATCAATGATCAATTGTTGTGTCGTTGGAGTGCCCCTCTGGCCCCCGTATATAAAGGAGCAAGGGGGGGCGACGCGGCCGTCCAGGAGAGGGGCGAGTAGGACTCCCTCCCTTCCTTGTTGGATTAGGAGAAGGGGGAAAGAGGAGGAGGAGAAGAAGGAAAAGGGGGGCGCCGCCCCCTTCCTTGTCCAATTCGGACTAGAGGGGGAGGGGGCGCCCGGCCTGCCCTGGCCGCCCCTCCTCTTCTCCACTAAGGCCCATGTAGGCCCATTAATCCCCCGGGGGGTTCCGGTAACCCCCCCGGTACTCCGGTATATATCCGATAACCCCCGGAACCATTTCGGTGTCCGAATATAGTCGTCCAATATATCAATCTTCATGTCTCGACCATTTCGAGACTCCTCGTCATGTCCTTGATCACATCCGGGACTCCGAACAACCTTCGGTACATCAAAACATATAAACTCATAATATAACTGTCATCGAAACTTTAAGCGTGCAAACCCTACGGGTTCGAGAACTATGTAGACATGACCGAGACACGTCTCCGGTCAATAACCAATAGCGGAACCTGGATGCTCATATTGGCTCCCACATATTCTACGAAGATCTTTATCGGTCAAACCGCATAACAACATACGTTGTTCCCTTTGTCATCGGTATGTTACTTGCCCGTGATTCGATCGTTGGTATCTCAATACCTAGTTCAATCTCGTTATCGGCAAAGTCTCTTTACTTGTTCTGTAATACATCATCCCGCAACTAACTCATTAGTTGCAATGCTTGCAAGGCTTAAATGATGTGCATTACGGAGAGGGCCCAGAGATACCTCTCCGACAATCGGAGTGACAAATCCTAATCTCGAAATACGCCAACCCAACAAGTACCTTCGGAGACACCTGTAGAGCACCTTTATAATCACCCAGTTACGTTGTGACATTTGGTAGCACACAAAGTGTTCCTCCGGTAAACGGGAGTTGCATAATCTCATAGTCATAGGAACATGTATAAGTCATGAAGAAAGCAATAGCAGAATACTAAACGATCGTGTGCTAAGCTAACGGAATGGGTCAAGTCAATCACATCATTCTCCTAATGATGTGATCCCGTTAATCAAATGACAACTCATGTCAATGGCTAGGAAACATAACCATCTTTGATCAACAAGCTAGTCAAGTAGAGGCATACTAGTGACACTTTGTTTGTCTATGAATTCACACATGTATTATGTTTCCGGTTAATACAATTCTAGCATGAATAATAAACATTTATCATGAAATAAGGAAATAAATAATAACTTTATTATTGCCTCTAGGGCATATTTCCTTCAGTAGTAATGTTGTGTCAACAACAGTTGGATCGCCTTTCACCATGATTGGATAGTTTTGTCCAAGGAAGAGAGAGTTTCCTCCAAGAGTATCAATACTAAACAGGGAGAAGGTGTTGGCGCTAGCATAGTAGTATCCATCCTGAATACCCTGGAACAGATGTTGGAATAGGTCCGGAGAGTGCGACCATGGGAGACAACACCTGTTTCTTTAGTCACATCAGCGGTGCCCTGTATGCAGACAAGAAGAGGCGATCCATCGGAATAAGTTGCCAGGCGCCACTGAGTATATGGGTCCTCATGCTCGTGATCATCATCGTCGTCATCTCCCCCTTGGTTATAAAAATTTTCAAGTATAGGTGGTGGAATGTTCACAGGACCTTGGAAACACAAGAAGGTTAATTAGTTAAGGGAAACTAGGTAACCCGCATGCATGTGGATGAAACAATTATAATTACAGTGGAAGACAAACGTACCGAAAGCATAAGGATTCCATGCAAAAACAGTGCCACGAGTGGTGGCAGCAAACACAAGACCCTCGTATTGAATTGCATCACAGTACTCATCCTTGTATAGAAACTGATTTTTGAGCAATATCCATCCAGTCGAACTTTGAAGGAGGGCAACAAGCTTGTCGAAGATAGAAACACCTACATATTCCATTAAATCCCAAGAGCGGTCGAGAACTTGACAAATTTCTATCTTCTGCAGACGACAGTCACCATGAACGTAGTTGAAAGTACGGTCATAACCGGTGTGCTCAACCTCTGGGTAGTCTGAGATTTTTGGAAGTGGAACCCGGTGACGAGTGTACACATTCACAAATACCCACTCGCAGTTGGACCCAATATAAACAACCCAATCTCCATTTGCGCCTGCCCAAGCCTTACCCTCAAGCGATAGCATGTTAACATCACACGTATCATTATCAAGCGGCACCAACTTGCACAAGGCGAGGCCTCCGTCGTCCGCGCGCCAGTGAGCAGGGTCACGGTGAAGAAGATAGGGGAGATCAAACCGCTCCTGGACCCTTGGGTTTGTTGGAATGATGTTATTAGTTGAGTCGAGAATGGTCTTGAACAAACATGCCATGCTAGCCTAGGTGATGACGTTGCACCGATCAATGTGTTCCTCCACCACGTAATCATTCAGATCGGGGAAAGAATAACGGGGTCGTTTCCGGTCTGTTCCCTCCATGGAGAAGACGACCGAACAATGGCAGAAGGAAGGGTGAAGGCAAATGCAGGAGGGAGGAAGAGCGTGCGAAGCAGTTCCAAATCAAGAGGGAAAGGCGAAGAGTCGGTGGACGGTTGCCACGGTACATGAAGAGGCGCCCCGGCCTACATAGACGTCCGTTCAGAAATTGGACGAAAGGACTCGCCGTCGTCTCACTAACATGTGGGAACGAGACCACATGTCAACGAAGAGGTTAGTGGGGAGCGGACGGTTGCCACAGAGGTCACACACTGACAACAAGGCCGTCCTGTCAGACCTAGCGCCCGCGCGGGATGGCTTCCGTCCCCCACACGAGCGAAGCCACTTGGCACCCCCACACGGTTGGTCCGCCACACCGCTAGGCCAACTCCAGTGCGTGTAGCTTGGACGCACGCTCGCTCAGCCCCCTTTCCCTCGACGCCCCGGAGCTACCCAACCACGGTGCGTGTTTTGCGCACCCGGCGGCCGGATTTGGAGCGGAACCGGTCGGGCTTGAGCTCGCCCGATTGTGGGAGGCCGCGCCACGCCATGGACTGCCCGGGCACCGGGCCGGAAGGCCCTGGCAAGGCCGCAAGGGCGCACGCAGGTACTGACTTCTCCTCTAGCCGCTCGGATCTACACCGTCGGCGGTCCACCGACAGATACATGAATGGCGGTCGGCCGGGCTCGGTGCTGGCCCAAAAGCTCATCGGCGCACCGTTGCCACTCATTACGTGCGACGACTGCCCAAAGAAGGTCTTGCGCCGCGTGTCTACAATGCCTGAACATCCTGGATGGGTGTTCATCAAGTGCTCAACTGATGGGGTATGTGCTACTTTAGTTTCGATTGTGCTCTCGGATTAGACTTGTTGTGCTAACTTAAAATTTTATTGTGTAGAATGGAGGAAAATTTTGGTATTGGGAAGAAGAGTACATCGATATATTGACAGAGCACAATTTAGTAGATGTTGTAGCACTTTTAGCTAGCATAGAGGCTAGAGATGAGACTAGTGCACTTGTTGATAGAATAGAGGCTAGACATGAGACTAAATGTGAGGAAGCAACGTCTACTTCTTTACACTCGAAGAAGAAAGAAGGACGCAAGATCGAGCCTCCGCAGATCAACAATGAATGCATCGAGAAGGCACTAATCCAACTTACAGGAGCAGTTATGGAAGTTGGATATCTTCTAAAATGTATTCTTGTGGTTCTTGTTTTCTTTGGTCTTGCTTTTCTAGTCAAATTTGGGTGATGTATTTCCATGTACCAAAAATCAATGATGAAAAAAAGATATTTGTTTGCAAAGAAGAATGTACGCGGCCGGTATGCGTCCGCGCGTTGGGCGCACGGCCACCGCATCCGAGGAATGGCCCGGACATGACCCCATTGCCTTGCCCAAAAGGACAGAATCCGGGCAAAACGGAGGTCCGTTAGGGGTCATGCGTTGGAGTTGGCCTTACAATTGGGACCGCAGTTGAGGAAACCAACTAGTATCGGCAAGCCCCCACCTCGCCCGCCGCGCGATGGCTGAGTTAGAGAAACGACGAGGTTGAAGAGATAGCTGTAGCACGGACTCCAAGAAATATGGTGTCAGATGGAAGTCGTGCTGGTGGCGTGTGCCGTACTCCTGGAAGTGAATGCTTGATTTGGCCCATGCCACCCTACTATATATCGAGGATTCGAGGTGCTAATACATACAGCGAACACATCAACATATGGCACACCTCACACTGTGGCCAAATTTCCTGTAGTCTGTGCTAGGTTAAAAAGTGTTCTTTGTGAGGGTGGGTGGCTGGTCTCAAGTTTAAAAACTTGTTGTATTACGTATACGTAGACGTAGAGATAGTGCAGCAGTTTTGAAAGTTTGAACCCAAACAACAGAATGCAATTTCTACTGGACTCATCCGAGGACCTAGGATGATGGGATTCGCTGCTACAGTAAAAACACCCGCCCGACGCGCGAAGCATGTGAAGCTAGTACAAATAGTAGTAATACTATTGTTGATTGGACTCATCCGATAACCTATTGCAATGCACGTACAATTATGTATTCGGAAAAAAATTGCCTCGTTGCAGCACCCACTCAAAGAAGTGACTCGAAAGCCATTCATAAATTTAGTAAGTTTATCACAGGCATATCATTTTATTACATACAACAGGTCATGAACCCACAACGACAACGATGATACATTCTAGTAAATACTAAAGTTTTCATCACACAACAAATAACAAGCAATGAAATGAACTTCAGCTCAACCAATCCTCGACGTTGGAAACGCTTGCTTTGAACCAGAAGTGATTCTCTGGGAAGGGGAAACTACAGTCAATCTCAAGACCAATGCATGACTGATCATCCAGGCTGAAGCGGCCTATGTCAGGACGCATATTGTGATAGCCACGGCAGGGAACCATAGCAATGTCTGAGGTATAGATACAGTTGCTTCTCATAAATGTTAGTAACGTTGTGTCAACAACAGTTGGATCGCCTTTCACCATGATTGGATAGTTTTGTCCAAGGAAGAGCGAGTTTCCTCCAAGAGTATCAATACTAAACCAGGGAGAAGGTGTTGGCGCTAGCACACTAGTATCCATCCCGAATACCCTGCAATGGATGTTGGAATAGGTCCGGAGAGTGCGACCATGGGAGACAACACCTACTTCCTTAGTAACATCAGCAGTGCCCTGTATACAGACAAGAAGAGGTGATCCATCGGAATAAGTTGCCAGGCGCCACTGAGTATATGGGTCCCCATGCTCGTGATCATCATCATTGCCATCTCCCCCTTGGTTATAATTTTTTTTCAAATAGTGGTGGTGGAATGTTCACAGGACCTTGGAAAGACAAGAAGGTTAATTAGTAAAGGGAAACTAGCAAACCCGCATGCATGTGGATGAAACAATTATAATTACGGTGGAAGACAAACGTACCGAAAGCATAAGGATTCCATGCAAAAACAGTGCCATGAGTGGTGGCAGCAAACACAAGACCCTCGTATTGAATTGGATCACAGTACTCATCCGTGTATAGAAACTGATTTTCAAGCAATATCCATCGAGTCGAACCATGAAGGATGACAACAAGCTTGTCGAAGATAGCGACAACACAAGCATTCCTATAACCCCAAGAGCGGTCGGGAACTCGACAAATTGCTATCTTCTGTAGATGACAGTCACCATGATCGTAGTTGAACGTACGTAGAATACCGGTCTGAGATTTTTGGAAGTGGAACTCGATGACGAGTGTACAAATTCACAAGTTCCCACTCGCAGTTGTACCCAATATAAACAACCCAATCTCCATTTGCGCCTGCCCAAGCCTTACCCTCAAGCGATGGCATCATAACATCACACGTATCATTATCAAGCGGCATCAACTTGCACAAGGCGAGGCCTGCGTCATCCGCGCGCCAGTGACCAGGTTCACGGTGAAGAAGATAGGGGATATCAAACCGCTCCTGGAACCTTGGGTTCCTTGTAATGAAGTTATTAGTTGAGTCGAGAATGGTCTTGAACGAACCTGCCATGCTAGCCGAGGTGATGACGTCGCACCGATAAATGAGTTCGTCCACCACGTCATCTTTCAGATCGGGGCAAGAATAACGGGGTCATTTCCGGCATGTTCCCTCCATGGAGAACACGAACGAACAATGGCAGAAGGAAGGGTTAAGGCAAATGGAGGAGGGAGGAAGAGCGTGCGACAGCAGTTCCAAATCGAGAGGGAAAGGCAAAGAGTCAGTGGACGGTTGCTACGGTACACGAAGAGGCGCCCGACCTATATAGACGTCCGTTCGGAAATTGTACAAAAGGACTCGCCGTCGTCTCACTGACATGTGGGAACGGGACCACATGTCAACGAATCATGGTGTGTAATTTCTCGTGCAAAATGCGATCTGGCCGCGTTGGCCCGAGGTGCCGCATTAGTTATCGATCTTTTATTTTTTTAATGGCGTGCCGTTCAGTTTTGAAGCTCGACTAACTAGTATTGTATGCAGAGAAAATATAAACTACTCTACCACTACTCCACCTCTAGTACTAGTAGTATAAAAAAGATATATAGGCTGGAGCTTCAACGCTTTCTTGCTAAGGGCTACCCACTTGCTTCCCACACTATTACCGTCTCTTCAGATCTAATAAAGACGGCCTCTCTCTCCCTCCTCGCCGGTGGTCACAGATCCGCCGGGGAAGAAAAGGGCGTGTAGCATTGACGCACTCGTCGTCGGCGAGTGAGGTCACGCACTGACGACAAGGCCGTCCTCCCAGACCTAGCGCTCGCACGGGATGGCCTCCTTCCCCAAGCTCGCTGCCGTAGTGTGTGCAGAGGACGACGACCACGAGCGAAGCCACTTCCCGCCGACCCTCAGGTATGCTACCTCTTTTCGAACCATACGCTTGTTCTATTGCCCCATCTGCCACGTTGCTGCATGTGGATCTTTTTCCACTCCACCATCTTCCTATCCTCTGCTCTGCTGGTCACGCAGACGAAAACCTTAACTTGCACTATTAAAGGAAACCCTACTTCATGCAGACTAATCCATGTCTGGGTTGAATAAGGAAAGGAAGGGAGACTGTACTGTCCAAGAGACTAGGCATCGAACCCGCATCTAGGTTGAAAAGGGGAAATCAGTAGCTAAAGAGAACAAAAATGGGATGTAATCCACATATGCTGCCTGGATATTTGTTGCTCTGGGCAACCATACCTCCCTCACCACTCTATGCGTCCGTGGAGGTACATCGTACTGGTGCGCCCACTATCCGAATGGGCCTCCCATGCTCTTATTGCCACTTTTTTGCTGTTAGTATAACGCCAGCGGTCAAGTCAAGCAATCCTACTGCTAAAGTGATGCCACATTTAACTAATGCCGCGGTTAGTCTAATGCCATCGATAAATTTAAGCAGTGCCATTTAATGTCAGTGGATTATTTCAGGGTTAGCTGTTGATTGTGGATGTATTAAAGATTTTTCAGCTAAGGCATTCTAATGCTGTTGCACAGCCAGTATACCAATGATGAATCTTGTTACTACCTTCAGATTTTTGCACTATTAATGCTTATAGATCACATACCCTCGAGTTAGTTAATAATATTTACCTTGAAGGTACATGGTTTGCAATTTTTTATACTGTCATTAGTTAATAATGCTAGTTACCTTCAGACTTTTGTATTTGGTTTAATGCTCTTGCACAACTACTATACCAATGCTGAAACATTTTACCTTTACATTTTGTATTGTTAATTCTTATAGAAATCTTCCAGTGCTAGAGCTTATGGAAATTTGTTCAGTAAAACCATTGTACTGTACCCTGTAATAAAATAACTACTATACTGTTGCACTAGCCACTGGATTAGTGTATATTTGTACTATTCGAATGGTGTCGCATTAGCGTATGGACATATATAAAGTCTGGCAAGCTTTCCCAGATATGTGCTCAAGAAAACTACTACCTGTTTTTCTAAATACTAGACGTTTGGGTACTTTAAATTGAACTGCGAACATGTCTTATATTAAGGAACAGAGGGTGTAGAGTTCACTCAAATTATCCCGGTAAAGCTAGTCACACCTTTGTTAAAATTAATGTTCATTATATTATCGGAGGAGGTCTGTATGTTTGTCTCTAATGCCTGTCGACTACATACCTGACATCGTGATGTAATGTTAAGTCATTTCCTTTTGTACAGTGTCACTGAATTGTGAAGGCGGTGATGGCATTTTATTTTAGTTGAACTGCACAAAATATGCTTAAAAGAAGAGGAAAGGTCAGGAATGGCTCAATTTATCAGAAAAAACTATGTATGCCTTCCTGACATCAGCCGATGTTGCCCTATTTATTCCTTCAAACAGGTGGTTAGAAATAGTCTTGCTACCTTTTCCCATTAAGAGATTGGAATGCTTATATTTGTGAGTCTATGCTTCAACTAGTGCCACTTTTATAGTAATCACACTTTCAATATCTATGCAAACAGAGATGCTCGATTTTAGTGGAACTGCACAAAATGTCCAAATGGTTCAACATTAGGAGCATGTTTTCTTCCAAACCTTTATATCCAATTGGTGGCGCTATGAGCTGTTCATTACGAAGGTACATGGTTTGCTACTATCTTGCTACTCTTTTTGTACTGTCATTAGATAGTAATACTAGTGGTTTGCATGTGAATTTATTGGCAGGGTGGACCTACATTGGAGGTGCAGGACATGATTCAATGGTTGGATGCTCAATTTCGGTTGTATCGATTTCACCTCTTCCATCACTGCGAACATGGATATCCTTGGTCTGATGAAGAATAGGCGCTATATTTCTGCTCTGAACGAAACAAGCAAATCAATTCAATATGAAATTGTCCAGGGCAAAGCATGACTATCAAAATGTCCAGTGCAAAACATGACAGATGCTAAGCGGAACAAATGTGTTTAAACCGAAAATAGAAGGTGGGGTATATGTTTACTAGCTGTTTGATATTTGTGCAGACAGAGATGTCTGCCCTTTGCTATTTGGCAAACAAACAAAGTGACCGCAATTTTGGTTGAACTGCACAAGAGAATAGGATAGTCACTGCATGCAGTGCCATTTGAAAATAGACACATAAAGATTGGATAGTCACTTCATGGACTGCAGAAAAGTAGTACCGTACTATTTATTGGCCAACACTACGTGCTTCATTGCTTTGGTCTGATTATACAATGGGCATCATTTTGCCTAAGTTAAAGTTTGTATTCCAAAAATAGTCTCGCTGTGTGATCGAGAGAAGACCAAATCATATTGCAGTGGATGTTCATCCATCATGTGTGGTTCATTTTCATGGTTCCAGCTGTTGGTGAAACCACTTATGTTTGCAAGAGGAATTGTAGACTTCACAAACAATTTTTTTCACTCTGTACTGAATGTTGGCCAAGAGAAGCATCCATGTTAGTAGGAAGAACAGATGTTTTTCTAGATCTTTGCTTGTGGAGCTACATATTTGTATATGTTCTGTGAATCATTGAGATGCATTCACATGTTGATCTTATGTATGGGAATCGTACTAGTTGGTTTTGTTGGGCTACTAATGTGAACATATTACAATGCCAGGCCTGTGAGTCTCGTGTGAACATTTCGAACGGACCGACTCTTACTGCTGTGCACAACATGATCCTTATTTCTGTGTTCTCAGTGTTTACAAGTTACTAACAGTTCCTTATTTCTATTTGCTCAGTGTTTACAAGTTACTGATCGATCACTAGCTAGCCTACTAATGCGCTCCTGGCAGTTTTAGTTGCGGCGCAAGATCCGAGGTGGTAGTTTTTTGAATAAAAATGCCTACGTCTTAAGAAACTGACAAGCTGCTGAAAGTGCAACTATCCCTGGGTGGTTTTGGTAATTATTAACAACATATAGCTCATTGAGCTAATGCTATTTCAAGATAAATATTTCAGGAAAGTTCAATGATTGGCATGGCATGGATTAGAATTGTGGACCCCTCAAAATGCTAAGGACACATATTGGCTCAAGCTCAAGACTCTACATTTTACTTTTAGTGATCCAAGATCACATTGAGTCCATAGGATAATCCAATACTATTAAAAGGGGATGAGGTGTCGCTTAATGGGTTGCTTGCTCAAAATGCTTAGTGATATGCTCCAAAAACCCACAACCACTTTCTCATATCCACATATGTCCCAAACCAAAACTCAAACTCGGCCCCACCGAAACAGTCTATCCGGCACCACCGAGTTTACTTGACATAGCCACAACCACAAACCCTAGTCACTTTGGTCTCACCGATAGGGATCTCGGTCTCACCGAGATGGGATTGCAAACTCTCTGTTTCCCTTCGTAATGTTTCGGTCCCACCGAGTTCGCAATGCAAACTCTCTGTTTCCCCTTCGTAACGTTTCGGTCTCACCGAGATGAGCGAATCGGTCCCACCGAGTTTGCCTGACCAACTCTCTGGTTAGCATATTACCAAAGTCGGTCTCACCGAGTTTGTGTAATCGGTCTCACCAAGATTACATTATGCCCTAGCCCTATGAAATCGGTCCCACCGAGTTGACATGTCGGTCCCACCGAAAAGCCTACCATTCACATTTTGAACTGAATCGGTCTGACCAAGTTTTATGATTCGGCACACCAAGTTTGGTGAATTGTGTGTAAGGGTTAGATTTTGTGTGGAGGCTATATATACCCCTCCACCCACTCTTCATTCATGGAGAAAGCCATCAGAACATGCCTACACTTCCAGCATATATTTTCTGAGAGAGAACCACCTACTCATGTGTTGAGGTCAAGATATTCCATTCCAACCACATAAATCTTGATCTCTGGCCTTCTCCAAGTTGCTTTCCACTCAAATCATCTTTACACCAAATCCAAATCTGTGAGAGAGAGTTGAGTGTTGGGGAGACTATCATTTGAAGCACAAGAGCAAGGAGTTCATCATCAACACACCATCTATTACCTTTTGGAGAGTGGTGTCTCCTAGATTGGTTAGGTGTCACTTGGGAGCCTCCATCAAGATTGTGGAGTTGAACCAAGGAGTTTGTACGGGCAAGGAGATCGCCTACTTCGTGAAAATATACCCCAGTGAGGCAAGTCCTTCGTGGGCGATGTCCATGATGGGATAGACAATGTTGCTTCTTCATGGACCCTTCGTGGGTGGAGCCCTCCGTGGACTCGCACAACCATTACCCTTCGTGGGTTAAAGTCTCCATCAACGTGGATGTACGATAGCACCACCTATCGGAACCACGCCAAAAATCTCCGTGTCTACATTGCGTTTGCTCCCTCCAAACTCCTCGCTTTACCTTCATGTGCAATGCTTTACATTCCACTGCTATACTCTTAGACTTGCATGTGTAGGTTGATTGCTTGACTTGCTCTAAGTTGCTAAAATCTGCCAAGACTTAAAATTGGGAAAAGGCTAGATTTTTATTTGGTCAAGTAGTCTAATCACCCCTCTCTAGACATACTTTCGATCCTACAAGTGGTATCAGAGCTTTGGTCTCCATTTGCCTTGATTTCCATAGCTTTTGGTGATCATTGCCTTGGTTTCACAACCTAGGAGATTATGGCGTCTAGCGAGGGAAATTACCACCGTAGAGGTCTTTACTTTGATGGTACAAATTTTGCTAGTTGGAAGCATAAGATGAAAATGCATATTCTTGGACATAACCCCGCCGTTTGGGCTATTGTGTGTATTGGCTTGCAAGGTGAATTCTTTGATGGGAGAGAACCAAACCGTGAAGCTACAGCGGAAGAGTTGAAGATGCTGCAATACAATGCTCAGGCTTGTGATATTCTCTTCAACGGGTTGTGTCCCGAAGAATTCAACAAAATCAGCCGTCTGGAGAATGCAAAGGAAATTTGGGATACTTTGATTGATATGCACGAGGGTACCAACTCCGTCAAGGAATCCAAATTGGATGTGCTCCAAAGTCATCTTGACAAGTTCAAAATGAAGGATGGTGAAGGTGTCGCTGAAAATGTACTCTAGGATCGCTCTCATCACAAATGAGATTGCCGGCTTAGGAAGTGAAGAGATGACCGATAGATTCATCATCAAGGAGATTCTAAGAGCCTTGGATGGAAAATATAATATCGTGTGCACATTGATACAAATGATGCCCAATTAAAAAGATCTCAAGCCAATGGAAGTCATTGGAAGAATTGTTGCTCATGAGATGTCACTCAAGGATAAGGAAGAGCTTCACAACAAGTCGAGTGGTGCTTACAAAGCCTCATGTGATGCTCCCACATCATCAAGTGAGAAAAAAACCTTCAATGAAGAATTAAGCCTAATGGTGAAGAACTTCAACAAGTTCTACAAGAGTAGAAGCAAGGAAAGAAGTTCCAAGTCAAGGTCCTACAATGACAAAAGATCTTCTAGTCGTGAGCGTAATTGCTACAATTGTGGAAGACCCGGACACTACACTACTCCAATGAGTGTACGGCTCCCTACAAAAGAAGAGAAGATTCACCCAAAAGAAGAAGTAGAAAAGAAGAATCACCACCAAGGGCGAGAAGGAGTAGATATGATCGTTATGAACAAAGAACCTCTCGTAGAAGCAAGGATTCAGAAAGGAAGGATAAATCATCAAAGAGCTACACAAAACGAAGACATCAAGCTCACGTTGGTGAATGGGTATCTGGCTTCGACTCCGACTATCACTCCGAGAGAATTTATCACTCCGACTCCGAATATACTCAAGATGAAGGTCTTGCCGGTCTAGCACTTGTGTCAACCAACTCGTATGACATATTTGACTCTCCAAATGAATGAATTGTAAGATGCTTCATAGCTAAAGGTCCAAAGGTATCACAGCCCGAGTATGTTGATTTCAATAGTGATGAAGATGATTTGCTAGGTGATGATGATTTACTTGTTGACAACTCTAGTGATGAAAACTATGATGAACTTGCTATTAATCATGGTAATCAAGATAAAACGAATGATGATGATAAGAAGGAGATTGAGCGACTAACTAAAGAACTAAACACTCTTAAGTTAGCTCATGAAACTACCTTGGAAGATCATCGAGAACTTTTAAAGACTCATGAGAAGTTGCGCTTTGAAAGCTCAATCTTGAGCAAGAGCATGAGTTTTTGAAGACCATCAATGATGATCTTCGCAAGAAGAGTTCTTCTTACATTGCCAAGCGTTTACTCTTGTCTACTTACATGCCACAAGTTAAATCTAGCAACAAGGGTAAGAAAGATTCTTCCTCTAGTAGTAACAATAATCATGCTAAATCCAATGTTGTTGCTTCTAGTAGTTCTCTTGATTCCACCAATGATTCTCCTAGCCAAGTTACACTTGAGCAAGAAAATATCTTATTGAAGGGAATTATAGAGAAAGGTGTTTACAAGAGCGTTGCGGGAAGTAAGCAATTTGAGGAAATTGTACGAGGAAGGCACCGGAAGAATCAATGAATTGGTTTTGAACGAAAGTTCAATGCCAATGGAGTTGAGTGGGAAGAATATCAATACCCCAAGACGAAGTTTGTTCCTCAACAAGAGAAGTATGATCCTACTTCTTTCCAAGGAACACAAGCTCAAGATGATCTTCCACCACAAGACCACAAGCTAAAAGGCAAGGACAAGCTTCAAGAGGAGATTGATGCATTTGAAGAAGCTCCTAAGGCCTTGGTCAAGTGGGTTCCCAAGACTATATCAAGTTCTACTAAATCAAGTACAACTACAACTCCAAGGATTCCCATCAAGATGATGTGGATCCCGAAGAAGAAGAACTAGAGAGTTCTTGAGGGTGACTCCGCCAACATACTTCACTCATATCTTTTTGGCAAGGACGAGTGCGAACAACTTCCACATCTTGCACTAGTTCAAGGAGTCACAAACCCTCTTGTTGGTAAGACAAGGGACAAGGTAACCTAATGTTTCCATGGATATCCTTGTTTGTTCCTTGTGGGACTAACCCGTGTAGGTATTGAAAGTGCAACTCACTCCAATGGATTGCTCCAAATGATCTACATCAACATTGAGCGTCCACATCTTCAACACCTACATGAAGTCATCATCGACAAAACCCAAGGTTAGTTCATCCCTCTTAGGGGGGATATCACATCTAGGGGGGCTTTACTCAAATCAATTGAGCTAAAGCAACTCTAGTGGTGTGAACACAACAATGCTTTCATGTAAAAGTGGTAACCCCACTTGTGCTTAAACAATGAGTATGACCTATGATCAAATGTTCTCAATTGAATCCTAAGTGAATATACTCATATATAGATGACCTAGTCATCGCCAATTGCTTGATAGATGCTAGAGTGGTTGTGCATGCTTTGACACATATTCATTTGCCGTTTTATTGGGTGAGCATGTTGATTGCATATTTTACTCATTCAAGGACATCCATTTGTTGCTTTGATTGTTTGGCTTTTTCTCTTTTGCCAAATGGATGGACAAGAATGCCTAAGAACTCCTCTAGCTAGCTATGTTTTTCTCGTCTCAAACTCTATTCATCCTACATCAAAAAGTTTGATCAAGTCAGATTCGAACCACTCTGTGTGAGGAGCACTCGGAGTCCCCGATTCGTCATAGGCTTAAACTTCCAAAACCTCTTTGTGCATTTCGGTATGACCGAGTCATCCACTTTGGTCGCACCGAGTTCACTAAGTTGATCTAGGTTTTCCATCTCGGTGCAACCGATTTGAACTTTTCGGTCACACCGAGTTGCAGTAACCGCTTGCGATTCTGCATCTCGGTGCCACCGAGTTGTTCCACTCGGTCACACCGACAGGGTATATATATCAACGGGTGAGATTTTGGAAATTTCTTCAAAAGCCCTCAGCCCACGCGTATCCTGCACTGCCTCCTCGGGTCCGCGGATCGTCTTGTCGCCGCCAGCGACCTCCCGCCGCTGGTTTCCGTCACCGTCAACGGAATTCTGCTCCGCCGTTGTCGCCATAGCGAACTCCCGCCGAACTAGGGTATGGGTTCAATACTTTGTGCTATTTCCTTACTCTGATTCCTAGCACATTGCTTTGCCATGATCATTACCACGTATGAAAACAATCTATCCAGAGAAAACATCCTTTAGGTTAGGTTTGATTCGAAAATTTAGGGTTAGGTCTCCGCCAAACTCATCTCGGACTGACCGAGTTGTAGAAATCGGTCTCACTGATTTGGCTTAGGCAATTGCACATGCGTTTTTCGGTCTGACCGAAAATTGCAAATCGGTGTGACCGAGTTCAACTCTTTGTGAAACCCTAGAAATCTTGGAGCCACCGAACTATGACTCGGTCTGACCGAGTTCACTAGTTTAGGTTCCAAAAGTTGCTTCGGTGTCACCGAGTTTAACAAATCGGCAGTTCCGAAATGCTTTATGTGGAGAACTAAAACTAAGTTTTTGACTCATCTGTTTTGCAAAAAAACTCTGCACTTTGTGATGCTCATCTATTCTACCTCATCTATATCTATTCACAGGGTTTGCTATCAGTTTGCCTGCCAAGATGTCTGACCAGTGTGATAGCCAGAACAGAACTGAAGAGCAAGTGCAAATGAGTGAGGGCACTAGTCCCTCAAGCAGCTATGATGAGGGCAGTAGGAGCACACCAAGTAACTTGCCCAAAGCAGCCACCAGATCAAGGAAGAAGAAAACCTCAGATTTTGAAGATGAGGATTATGTGGCTACTGAAGAAGAAGTGAGCTCAAAGAAGAAAGTCTTGAAGAAGGAGTATGGCACAGCTGCTGCAACCAAGCCAGGGTTGAACAAGAAGGCTCCAGCAAAAAGAGTTCCTATGTCTAAGGTCAGAGCCTCCACTCAGGAACCCTCGAAATAAACTGGAGGAGAGGCTACTGGTGAGGAGAAGAAGAAGAAGGAAAGAAAGAGAGGAAGATGGTGCAAGAAGGTGGACCCCATGGAAGAATTTGAGAGGCATTCTTCTGATGAAGAAGAGGAAGAGGAAGAGGATGCTGCTCCAGCACCCAAGTCTCAGAAGCTCATGGGAGATGCTATCAAGTCAGGGGCTGCAACATCAAAGCCCAAAACTGCTCCCAAAGCAACATCTCAAGCTCAGAAGCCTTCTAAGCCAAAGAGAAGCACCAGAAACATTCCTGCTGAAGAGAAGAACAAGGCCCCAGTGCCTGAAGTTGAAGAAGAAGATGATGAAGCCCAAGTGCTGGGAAGACTGAAGCCAAAGATTCCAGATCACAATGACACTCATCCAGTGGAAGAGGACATGGACATCAGAAAGGATGCAGGATTGAGACTTTGGAGGCAGTCTAATCCATATGCTGTGAGGAGGAGAACTGTTGTGGACTACTGGTTCCGCACCAAAGAACAACAAGAATTCTATGAGACCATTCTGCTTGACAAGAAGCCAATTGTCTATGATATGAAGTGGGTTGACTAGGAATACATTGATGAGAATGAAGATCACTTCCAATGTGTAAATGCAAGTTTCAATGCTTGTGGAGTTGACAAATTTGTTGGACAGAAGCTCACCAAATGGAATGATGAGCTAATCATCCAATTCTACTCCACTGCTCATTTCTATCCTGATGGAAGGATAGTGTGGATGTCTGAAGGTACAAGGTACCAATCAACTGTTAAAGAATGGGCCAAGTTGATCAATGCCCCAGAAGAACATGAGGATGATTTGGATGTGTATGCCAAGAAGAAGAAATACCACAACACCATGGCAAATATGTACTAGGAGATCCCAGGCAACACTTTGGAGAGACACAAGTTTGGATCTATACACTATTTGTTGTCTTGTCTACCTACTATCAACACCATCTTAAGGCATACCCTGTTACCCAAATCTGGAGATCATAAGATGATTAGAGGACATTCCATCAACTTGCTGCAGATCTTTGATGTGCTACAAAAATGCAAGGTCATGAGTCTGATTCTAGAGACAATCCAAAGGACAGCTGCTGACAAGAAAAGATCTTGTGGGTATGCTGTTAGGACCCCGATTCCAAGTCACATCGATCTAGCCGGTAACACCTCATATCACTTTGCGGCCTCACGCACGGTATTCCCACGGGTGTCGCCTTACCATGGCCCGGGACCGTTTGCGTCTTTTGGCTCACGTATATGATAGTGTCGCTAGCATCCATATGACAGAGAACCCGGGCCGACATGACTAGTCGTGAACCCAAAGTGGCACTAACTTACGGGGACAGGCATACATGAATCAACATCGAGCATGTCGGTCAGCAGCGTGCGAATCCGGGCTGTAGCACTGGGCTAACAGGACTCCAGTGAACCGGGCTATAGTAGGCTAGGCAGGACTCCGGATGTCACCGCGTGACATTTCCCCAAAGGGACAGACACATGAACGAAGTGAATCACATGCCGGCCAGTCAAGTGTTCCGGAGCAGTAGTGCTGGGCTAGCAGGACTCCGGTGAACCGGGCTGTAGCGGACTACTGGCTCATGGAAGTACAAGACTACATTTCCCCATAAGAGAGGCTACCAAGGATAAACAACTAGGTTGTCGGATCCCACACATACCAAGCATTTCAATCATACACACAATATGCTCGATATGTGCAAATATAACATGGCATCACAACAAGACTCTACGACTCAGAGTATTTATTCATTAGGCTCCGAAGAGCCAGATAATACAAACATGGGTCTCATGACCCAACATTCAGAGCATACAAGTCAAAGCACATGCGGAAGCTTAACATGTCTAAGTACAGACATCTACAAATGAAAAAGGCCGAGAAGCCTGACTATCTACCAGATCCTGCCGAGGGCACAAGATCGTAGTTGAGGTATCAAGCTAAACGTCGAAGTCCACACGGAACTACTAGCGAGACTAACGTCTCTCTGCAAAACATGGAATAGGCAAACGTGAGTACAAATGTACCCAGCAAGACTTACATCAGAACTAGCTACATATGCATCGGTATCAACAAAGGGGGTAGTGGAGTTTAACTGCAGCAAGCCAGCTTTGACTCAGTGGCTATCCTGAACTACGACTGCAAGCTACTCTTTTGAGGTGGCGCACACGAGTCCACATATTCACCATATCAATACACCACTATGGATCCGCTCCCGTCTCCCTACGAGAACACCATCCATAGCACTCACGCTTATCTTGCGCATTTTAGAGTATCCACTTTCACTTGTCTATGAACTGTACAGGCGACCCAGAAGTCTTTTACCGCGAACACGGCTATTCGAATAGATCATATTAACCCTGCAGGGGTGTACTTCGTCACACACGCTCTCGCCACTTACCACCATGTACACGTCGTGTACCTCGGCAACCTTCAAGCGGAAGCCTGGCGAGGGAGTCGGCCACGACCTGACTAACCACACAAGTCTCTCGTCCAGGTTTATCGCCTATTTGGGTTCCATCCGCAAGGAGATCCGGCCGGGGTGTCGCTCATGGCCCCAAACGATGTGTGCAGGGTTCCCGAGCCCACCATCCGGGTGCCACTCGGTACACCAGGCCACGTGTGCCTAGTCTGTCCCAAGCCCACCTGTACCGGGTGCCACTTGGTAGACTACTAACACTACCTACAAACACCAGAAACTAGTTGCAACTCCTGGACAGAGATCATGTTGATTAATAAGTCGAGAGAGCTTGGAGCGCCCGGAGCCCAATGTGTGGTAGTAACTGTTCATGGATCACAAACACAGAACTCAGTTCCTGAGGACGGTTTCAATGAGACAAACCACCATGTACTCCTACATGGCCTCTCACCGCTACCTTTACCAAATCGTGTTCACACACTTAGCTCTCACACAGTAGGACATGTTCACCACTTCCAATTCATCCCCGATGAATCAGACCTGACACAACTCTAAGCAATAGCAGGCATGACAAACAAGCATGAATGAGTAGGCACATCAGGGCTCAAACAACTCCTACTCATGCTAGTGGGTTTCATCTATTTACTGTGGCAATGACAGGTCATGCAGAGGATAAAGGGGTTCAGCTACCGCAATAAGTAACAGATGAATCGTTGTTGTCCTAATGCAGTAAAAGAGAGCAGGAGCGAGAGAGTGGGATTGTATCGGAATGATCAAGGGGGTTTTGCTTGCCTGGCACTTCTGAAGATAGCATTGAGTCTTCATTAGTGTCAACGATCACAACGCCGGAACATCGTCTACCGAGAGGGGACAAATACCGGCAACAGAGAAGAAATACTATCAATGCAATGCACAATATGATGCATGATCATGACATGGCAATATGAATGTGTTTTGGGCTAATGCAAGCTAGAACAGATTGAGATGAGTCCATTTGAACCAAAGATTCAAATGCAAACCCATTTTATAGAGTCATATAAGTGCATTATCTTGTTTCATGTAAACAGCATGTTTAGGTTGCTCTAACATGCATGAAACCAGTACAGATGGATAGATTGGATTTTTCTGATCATTTTTCATATATAATTTGTTTCATTTGGAGTTATGGTTGAATTTCTATGAATTTTTGAAGTTGTAGTATTTTCTGGAATTTCCTGTATTATTTTAAATCCAGAAAAGGATTAATTGCGTCAGCACTGCGTCATGCCTGTGTCAGCAGGTCACCAGCGCTGACCAGGGTCAAACCTGAAGTGTGGGGTCCACACGTCAGTGACACCGGTGCTAACCCGCGTTGACTAGCACTTTGACCTGCTGCGGGGCCCATTGTCAGTGGCTAAAGGGCGGCTGAGCTGGCGGGGATTAGCGCTAATGACTGCGCCACGTCGGTCCTCGCCGGAGTACCACCGGCGGCGACCACAGAACACGGCGGGGCGCGCCGGATTTGTGCTAGAGGCGTCGGGTCAGCGCGCTGAGGGCACCAGGGGATAGCCCTTGATCTTGCGCATCCAAAGGACCAAGTGAGAGGTCGCGGGGTCACCGGAATTCATGCCGGCGACGAGCTTTGGCGGCGGTGGTGCTCGGTGGTGCACGGGCGCATCGCTACGGTGTATCAGTGAGCAAATGGAGGGGCTGGGGAGCACCTGCTAGGCACGGGGAGCACTAAGAGCAGCACGGTGAGGCCAGGGGAGCACGGAGGCTATGCGTGCAGCGGCAATGGCGGACGGCGGCTTCGGTGCTCGTGGGGAACGGTGCTACGGCAACCGAACGGGGGCAGGGTTAGGGGGAAATGACCGGGGGCTCACCGCGGTCACGAAGAGCTTCTCGGCGAGCTCGGGGAGGCACGGACGGCGTCGAATCGACGGTGGGGTTGCCGGCGGCCGAAGCTCGAAGACGATGACGATGCAGTTGTTGCAGGGCGTCCGGAGTGGCTTCTTTCGATGGAGAGGTGTAGCGCAAGGTGGCGGAGCTGCTGGGCATCCTAGCTAGGCGAGGGGGGCTCGGTGGCCACGGCAACGGCGAGCGGCGTCGACGAGCTCCACTCGGGCAGAGAGGGAGAGAGAGCAGAGAAGGGAAAAGAGGTCGGGAG
>NC_057796.1:247909413-247910087 GCF_018294505.1 Triticum aestivum
TGGTGGGCTGTAACATCCCAAATTTCCAACTTGGAATGTTATACATAGATCATCATTTCATATCATGTTTTATTGCATTTTGACAAATCCTCGATAAAACCTAAGCAACTCAAGGACCCTCGGAGAGAGTTGGGGATTTTCTCGAATTTTCGCATTTGATTTTCATCAAATAATAAGACGAGGATTTTTGGTTTTAATCATTTTCTCTCCGGAAAAATATTTCATTTTTAGAAATAACGAGAGGAGAAAATACGACTTCTCCAAAACAATTGAAATACTGGAGGAAAAATGTTAAAATCATTTATTGGATTTATTTGAATTTTATTTGCAATTTTTATTGCATTAAAAATATTGCATGTTTTCAAAATAATTATTTTGATTTAAAAAAATGTTAACCCTATTCTAGATTTTCTAACTAGACGGGGAAAATTTATTTTATAGTTTTCTGATTTTTATTTATTTTTCTATGAATTATTTTCCGCGGAACTTATTTAAAAAAAACGCGCGTCGCCCGCTGGGCCGAAGCCCAGCCGAGCGCCGGCCCGCCCGCGCCTCTCTCCTTCTCCCGCACGGCGCCCTCGCCGCCGGAGTCCGCCATGGCCACGGGACCGAGCCGCCCCGGAGCTTGCCCCCTCCTCCAAGCTTGCTACCCCCCCTCCTATATATATATCCCC